>NC_091983.1:248328121-248592584 GCF_044704955.1 Pristiophorus japonicus
TTTTTTTTTAAAAACATTTTCCAGTACAACCAAAATGTTTAACAAGCTTAATCACCTCAAATGTCCTAAAATTCCACATCATGAACCATTTAAGAAATTCAAAACTGCCACTATGAAAGTCTCCCGTTCGGAACTAGAAGCCTTCACATAATTTAAAATAATAACCAGAATTTCACTGTGGCTACAATGAAAGTCAGGTTTTCACAATTTAATTGTTAGTTAACCTCCATTAATTCCAATTTAATTCAGACCAATATTTTCATAGAATCATAGAATGGTTACAGTACGGAAGAAGGCTATTGAGCCCATGCTGGCTCTCTGCAAGAGCACCTTAGCTCGTCCCATTCCCCCACCCCTTCCCCATAGCCCTGCAAATATTTTTTATTTCAGGTAATTATCCACCTCCCTTTTCAAAGTTGTGATTGAATCCGCTTCCAACACTCTTTCAAAATTTAAAAAAACTAAAAACAACCAGGGGGCATAGATTTCAAGTAATTGGGGGGAGGTTTAGAGGGGATAGTAGGGAAATGTCTTCACCCAGAGGGTGGTGGGGGTCCAGAACTCACTGCCTGAAAGGGGTGGTAGAGGCAGAAACACTCATCACGTTTAAAAAAAAATACTTGGAAGTGCACTTAAAGTGCGGTAACCTGCAGGGCTCCGGACCAAGAGCTGGAAAGTGGGATTAGGCTGGCTAGCTCTTGGTCGGACACGATGGGCCGAAATGGCCTCCTTCTGTGCTGTAAATTTCTAAGAATCTATGATATAGAACAAATAAAATAAAACAAAATATTACGTGTTACAGAAAACAGAAAATTACAGCATCTTTTTAGTTTTTTTCTGCAGGCACCTTTCCAAATAACTGTAAAAATACTGAATATAATTGGAAAGAAGTTAGTTTTCACATTTAAACAAAAATCAAATCAAAGTGCTTTGGAAATTTCAAATTAAGTAACAGGAACCATGGCAATTATAACTTCAAGGCTGAATCTTGGACTGAAACTTATCTTTTGCTAAACAAACTTTTGTTTTTGCTTTTCTCGGCCTTTCTACTCCAGCATTTTTAGCTAAAATTGTAGTTTAAGTTTTTTTTTCCCCAATTTTGGATACACAATGTTAAATTAAAATGAACATACTCACACATTCACGCAACTTAGAATGTTATGAACGCCAAGAGTACCAAATTTTGTGTGATAGTGCCTGGTCGTGAGCCCAAGTATATTCACAGTTTAAATCAATTCAAAAACCAAAAATATGACTCCAGTATCCACAAAATAATACACATGTATACATACATAGAGCAGACAATTGACAAACTTAAAACAACAAAAGCTTGCAGGAAAAATGCTTTCAACATCCTAGATAAGACTACAAAAGGTTAAACAGCTTTCAGCTTTGTGCACAGAAGTGGATGGAGCTAAAGCAAACATAACACTTTTTTTTAAAGATAAAAGAAAAACTGTAACTTATATTAATAGTCAGAAAAACTTCCACACTTTAACACACACTTTCTCACAACTGAAATTTCAGCATCCTTTAAGATCCCTTTCACTCAGTAATCTTCTGTTTTCTTTTTCTTGGCACAGAAGCTGACAGCACGTACCATCAGCTTCAGTAACAGTTTCAACTTTACGTTTTTTCCGCCTTTTAAACTGTTGTCTCAGCAGCTTATTCCCGAATTCCCTGTTCCCTTCATTTGCTGAGTTCCAAGATTCTTGGTTTCTAGCTGCTGGCATTCTTTTTCCCCTCTATTATTTTCTGCGCTTCCAAATGTTCCTCTTCTCTTATTCTCTGTGCTTCTAAAGGTATCCCTTCCCTTTCTTCACCGTGCTGTGCACAGAAATGGGCTGCATAGCCTCACAAGTGCTTCCCTTGGTCGAATTCAACCTTTCCCAGAGACACTTGGCTTGGGGCCCTCTCGATTGACTTCTGATATGAGTCTGCTTCTGGACTCGACAGAAACTATACTAAATCAGTTGACCTTGGCTTCTGTCAAGCCCACCATTTCTACTACCTTGCTATTACTACAGGTACGTCGGAGTGACCTACACGCCTTGAAGGTTTTCCGTCCTTAACTGACTAGGTCGTGTTAACCACGCCAGTCCGAGGATTTTTGCACCGAATAGTTTATAAAAGAATCAGCTGTCAATCAACCTCCAAGCAGGCTCGCCAATTTATAAAATCCCAGAAGGACCCTGGTTCCAAATTATTTAAGCTTGACCCGTATTGAGGACAGTGATTTAAGTTTATTCAGCACAAACAAGACTTAATGTCACAGCTCGAGAGCAGAGTAAAGTTTTGGGTAAAAGCAACCAGAGTGGGTCAGGAAGGGGCAGAGAGATTAACGAAGGTAATAAGGCTAGGGTGACATCAGGGAAAAAGAGAAATGTCAAAGCTAAAGGCATGAAGCATTCACAACAAAATAGACGAATTAATAGCGCAGATAGAAATGAATAGGTTTGATCAAATAGCCATCCCGGAGTCGTGGTTGCAAACTGACCAAGATTGGGAACTAAATATTCCAGGATACTTAACTTTTCGAAGAGATTGGCAAAATGGAAAAGGAGGAGGGATATCCCTGATAAAGGATGGGATAAAGACAGGAGAGAGAAAGGGTCTTAGCTCCGAAAATCAAGAAGTAAAATCAGTTTGGGTGAAGCTAAGAAACAGCAATGGACAGAAAACATCGGTGGGAGTTGTTGAGGCCCCCAAACAGTAGTTGTAATTAGGGCAGAGTATAAATCAGGAAATTAGAAACGCATGTAACAAGGGTAATAGAGTAATCATGGGGGACTTCAATTTACATATAGACTGGGCAAACCAAATTGCAGTAATAGTGTGGAGGACGATTTCATGGAATGTATTCAAGATAGTTTTTTTAGATGTATGCTGAGGAACCAACTAGGGAACAGGCTATTATAGATCTAGTATTGTGCAATGAGCAAAGATTAGTTAGTAACCTTGTAGTAAAGGGGCCTTTAGAGAAGAGTGACCATAATATGATAGAATTTTATGTTGAGTTTGAAAGTGATTTAGTTAAAATCAAAACTAGGGTCCGAAATCTAAACAAAGCAAACTACGTAGATATGAGGGGCGACTTAGCAACGGTAAATTGGCAAACTACATTAAAAGATATGACGGTAGACAAGCAATGGCTAGCATTTAAAGAATTAATACATAATTTACAACAAATATACATTTTTCCCATATTGAATGAACGAAACATGAACACCTTTCGGAAGATGAATTAACTGAGTTCCATATGCCAATATGTCTTAATTATCCGATGGGTTATGCTGACCAAAGTGTTTTATATTCTCCTATGTCTTCAATAATCCTGGCATCCTCTCAATGCCCGTGTTATCTCCTTACCTCCCTCAGTGCCCGTGTTATCTCTTTACCTTCCCCTCAGTGCCCGTGTTATCTCCTTACCTTCCCCTCAGTGCCCATGTTATCTCCTTACCTTCCCCTCAGTGCCCGTGTTATCTCCTTACCTTCCCCTCAGTGCCCGTGTTATCTCCTTACCTTCCCCTCAGTGCCCGTGTTATCTCCTTACCTTCCCCTCAGTGCCCGTGTTATCTCCTTACCTCCCTCAGTGCCCGTGTTATCTCCTTACCTTCCCCTCAGTGCCCGTGTTATCTCCTTACCTTTCTCAGTGCCCGTGTTATCTCCTTACCTTCCCCTCAGTGCCCGTGTTATCTCCTTACCTCCCTCAGTGCCCGTGTTATCTCCTTACCTTCCCCTCAGTGCCCGTGTTATCTCCTTACATTCCCCTCAGTGCCCGTGTTATCTCCTTACCTTCCCCTCAGTGCCCGTGTTATCTCCTTACCTTCCCCTCAGTGCCCGTGTTATCTCCTTACCTTCCTCAGTGCCCGTGTTATCTCCTTACCTTCCCCTCAGTGCCCGTGTTATCTCCTTACCTTCTCCTCAGTGCCCGTGTTATCTCCTTACCTTCCCCTCAGTGCCCGTGTTATCTCCTTACCTTCCCCAGTGCCCGTGTTATCTCCTTACCTCCCTCAGTGCCCGTGTTATTTCCTTACCTTCCCCTCAGTCCCCGTGTTATCTCCTTACCTTCCCCTCAGTGCCCGTGTTATCTCCTTACCTTCCCCTCAGTGCCCGTGTTATCTCCTTACCTTCCCCTCAGTGCCCGTGTTATCTACTTACCTCCCTCAGTGCCCATGTTATCTCCTTACCTTCCCCTCAGTGCCCGTGTTATCTCCTTACCTTTCTCAGTGCCCGTGTTATCTCCTTACCTTCCCCTTAGTGCCCGTGTTATCTCCTTACCTCCCTCAGTGCCCGTGTTATCTCCTTACCTCCCTCAGTGCCCGTGTTATCTCCTTACCTTCCCCTCAGTGCCCGTGTTATCACCTTACCTTCCCCTCAGTGCCCGTGTTATCTCCTTACCTTCCCCTCAGTGCCCGTGTTATCTCCTTACCTTCCCCTCAGTGCCCGTGTTATCTCCTTACCTTCCCCTCAGTGCCCGTGTTATCTCCTTACCTCCCTCAGTGCCCGTGTTATCTCCTTACCTTCCTCAGTGCCCGTGTTATCTCCTTACCTTCCCCTCAGTGCCCGTGTTATCTCCTTACCTCCCTCAGTGCCCGTGTTATCTCCTTACCTTCCCCTCAGTGCCCGTGTTATCTCCTTACCTCCCTCAGTGCCCGTGTTATCTCCTTACCTTCCTCAGTGCCCGTGTTATCTCCTTACATTCCCCTCAGTGCCTGTGTTATCTCCTTACCTTCCCCTCAGTGCCCGTGTTATCTCCTTACCTCCCTCAGTGCCCGTGTTATCTCCTTACCTCCCTCAGTGCCCGTGTTATCTCCTTACCTCCCTCAGTGCCCGTGTTATCTCCTTACCTTCCCCTCAGTGCCCGTGTTATCTCCTTACCTTCCCCTCAGTGCCCGTGTTATCTCCTTACCTTCCCCTCAGTGCCCGTGTTATCTCCTTACCTCCCTCAGTGCCCGTGTTATCTCTTTACCTTCCCCTCAGTGCCCGTGTTATCTCCTTACCTCCCTCAGTGCCCGTGTTATCTCCTTACCTCCCTCAGTACCCGTGTTATCTCCTTACCTTCCCCTCAGTGCCCGTGTTATCTCCTTACCTTCCTCTCAGTGCCCGTGTTATCTCCTTGCCTTCCCCTCAGTGCCCGTGTTATCTCCTTACCTTCCCCTCAGTGCCCGTGTTATCTCCTTACCTTCCCCTCAGTGCCCGTGTTATCTCCTTACCTTCCCCTCAGTGCCCGTGTTATCTCCTTACCTCCCTCAGTGCCCGTGTTATCTCCTTACCTTCTCCTCAGTGCCCGTGTTATCTCCTTACCTTCCCCTCAGTGCCTGTGTTATCTCCTTACCTTCCCCTCAGTGCCCGTGTTATCTCCTTACCTTCCTCAGTGCCCGTGTTATCTCCTTACCTTCTCCTCAGTGCCCGTGTTATCTCCTTACCTTCCCCTCAGTGCCCGTGTTATCTCCTTACCTTCCACTCAGTGCCCGTGTTATCTCCTTACCTCCCTCAGTGCCCGTGTTATCTCCTTACCTTCCCCTCAGTGCCCGTGTTATCTCCTTACCTTCCCCTCAGTGCCCGTGTTATCTCCTTACCTTCCCCTCAGTGCCCGTGTTATCTCCTTACCTTCCTCAGTGCCCGTGTTATCTCCTTACCTTCCCCTCAGTGCCCGTGTTATCTCCTTACCTCCCTCAGTGCCCATGTTATCTCCTTACCTTCCCCTCAGTGCCCGTGTTATCTCCTTACCTTTCTCAGTGCCCGTGTTATCTCCTTACCTTCCCCTCAGTGCCCATGTTATCTCCTTACCTTCCCCTCAGTGCCGGGTGTTATCTCCTTACCTTCCCCTCAGTGCCGGTGTTATCTCCTTACCTTCCCCTCAGTGCCCGTGTTATCTCCTTACCTTCCCCTCAGTGCCCGTGTTATCTCCTTACCTTCCCCTCAGTGCCCGTGTTATCTCCTTACCTCCCTCAGTGCCCATGTTATCTCCTTACCTTCCCCTCAGTGCCCGTGTTATCTCCTTACCTTCCTCAGTGCCCGTGTTATCTCCTTACCTTCCCCTCAGTGCCCGTGTTATCTCCTTACCTTCCCCTCAGTGCCCGTGTTATCTCCTTACCTCCCTCAGTGCCCGTGTTATCTCCTTACCTCCCTCAGTGCCCGTGTTATCTCCTTACCTTCCCCTCAGTGCCCGTGTTATCTCCTTACCTTCCTCAGTGCCCGTGTTATCTCCTTACCTTCCTCAGTGCCCGTCTTATCTCCTTACCTTCCCCTCAGTGCCCGTGTTATCTCCTTACCTCCCTCAGTGCCCGTGTTATCTCCTTACCTTCCCCTCAGTGCCCGTGTTATCTCCTTATCTTCCCCTCAGTGCCCGTGTTATCTCCTTACCTTCCCCTCAGTGCCCGTGTTATCTCCTTACCTTCCCCTCAGTGCCCATGTTATCTCCTTACCTCCCTCAGTGCCCGTGTTATCTCCTTACCTTCCCCTCAGTGCCCGTGTTATCTCCTTACCTCACTCAGATCCCGTGTTATCTCCTTACCTCCCTCAGTGCCCATGTTATCTCCTTACCTCCCTCAGTGCCCGTGTTATCTCCTTACCTTCCTCAGTGCCCATGTTATCTCCTTACCTCACTCAGATCCCGTGTTATGTCCTTACCTTCCTCAGTGCCCATGTTATCTCCTTACCTCCCTCAGTGCCCGTGTTATCTCCTTACCTCCCTCAGTGCCCGTGTTATCTCCTTACCTTCCTCAGTGCCCGTGTTATCTCCTTACATTCCCCTCAGTGCCTGTGTTATCTCCTTACCTTCCCCTCAGTGCCCGTGTTATCTCCTTGCATCCCTCAGTGCCCGTGTTATCTCCTTACCTTCCCCTCAGTGCCCGTGTTATCTCCTTACCTCCCTCAGTGCCCGTGTTATCTCCTTACCTTCCACAGTGCCCATGTTATCTCCTTACCTCACTCAGATCCCGTGTTATCTCCTTACCTTCCTCAGTGCCCATGTTATCTCCTTACCTCCCTCAGTGCCCGTGTTATCTCCTTACCTTCCCCTCAGTGCCCATGTTATCTCCTTACCTCACTCAGTGCCCGTGTTATCTCCTTACCTTCCCCTCAGTGCCCATGTTATCTCCTTACCTTCCCCTCAGTGCCCATGTTATCTCCTTACCTTCCTCAGTGCCCATGTTATCTCCTTACCTCCCTCAGTGCCCATGTTATCTCCTTACCTCCCTCAGTGCCCGTGTTATCTCCTTACCTTCCTCAGTGCCCATGTTATCTCCTTACCTCACTCAGATCCCGTGTTATCTCCTTACCTTCCTCAGTGCCCATGTTATCTCCTTACCTCCCTCAGTGCCCATGTTATCTCCTTACCTCCCTCAGTGCCCGTGTTATCTCCTTACCTTCCCCTCAGTGCCCGTGTTATCTCCTTACCTTCCCCTCAGTGCCCGTGTTATCTCCTTACCTCCCTCAGTGCCCGTGTTATCTCCTTACCTTCCCCTCAGTGCCCGTGTTATCTCCTTACCTTCCCCTCAGTGCCCATGTTATCTCCTTACCTCCCTCAGTGCCCGTGTTATCTCCTTACCTCCCTCAGTGCCCGTGTTATCTCCTTACCTTCCCCTCAGTGCCCTTGTTATCTCCTTACCTCACTCAGATCCCGTGTTATCTCCTTACCTCCCTCAGTGCCCATGTTATCTCCTTACCTTCCTCAGTGCCCATGTTATCTCCTTACCTCCCTCAGTGCCCGTGTTATCTCCTTCCCTTCCTCAGTGCCCATGTTATCTCCTTACCTCACTCAGATCCCGTGTTATCTCCTTACCTTCCTCAGTGCCCATGTTATCTCCTTACCTTCCCCTCAGTGCCCGTGTTATCTCCTTACCTTCCCCTCAGTGCCCGTGTTATCTCCTTACCTTCCCCTCAGTGCCCGTGTTATCTCCTTACCTTCCCCTCAGTGCCCGTGTTATCTCCTTACCTCCCTCAGTGCCCGTGTTATCTCTTTACCTTCCCCTCAGTGCCCGTGTTATCTCCTTACCTCCCTCAGTGCCCGTGTTATCTCCTTACCTTCCCCTCAGTGCCCGTGTTATCTCCTTACCTTCCCCTCAGTGCCCGTGTTATCTCCTTACCTTCCTCAGTGCCCGTGTTATCTCCTTACCTTCCCCTCAGTGCCCGTGTTATCTCCTTACCTTCCCCTCAGTGCCCGTGTTATCTCCTTACCTCCCTCAGTGCCCGTGTTATCTCCTTACCTTCCCCTCAGTGCCCGTGTTATCTCCTTACCTTCCCCTCAGTGCCCGTGTTATCTCCTTACCTTCCCCTCAGTGCCCGTGTTATCTCCTTACCTCCCTCAGTGCCAGTGTTATCTCTTTACCTTCCCCTCAGTGCCCGTGTTATCTCCTTACCTCCCTCAGTGCCCGTGTTATCTCCTTACCTCCCTCAGTGCCCGTGTTATCTCCTTACCTCCCTCAGTGCCCGTGTTATCTCCTTACCTTCCCCTCAGTGCCCGTGTTATCTCCTTACATTCCCCTCAGTGCCCGTGTTATCTCCTTACCATCCTCTCAGTGCCCGTGTTATCTCCTTACCTCCCTCAGTGCCCGTGTTATCTCCTTACCTTCCCCTCAGTGCCCGTGTTATCTCCTTACCTTCCTCTCAGTGCCCGTGTTATCTCCTTGCCTTCCCCTCAGTGCCCGTGTTATCTCCTTACCTTCCCCTCAGTGCCCGTGTTATCTCCTTACCTCCCTCAGTGCCCGTGTTATCTCCTTACCTTCCCCTCAGTGCCTGTGTTATCTCCTTACCTTCCCCTCAGTGCCCGTGTTATCTCCTTACCTCCCTCAGTGCCCGTGTTATCTCCTTACCTTCCCCTCAGTGCCCGTGTTATCTCCTTACCTTCCCCTCAGTGCCCGTGTTATCTCCTTACCTCCCTCAGTGCCCGTGTTATCTCCTTACCTTCTCCTCAGTGCCCGTGTTATCTCCTTACCTTCCCCTCAGTGCCCGTGTTATCTCCTTACCTTCCCCTCAGTGCCCGTGTTATCTCCTTACCTTCCTCAGTGCCCGTGTTATCTCCTTACCTTCTCCTCAGTGCCCGTGTTATCTCCTTACCTTCCCCTCAGTGCCCGTGTTATCTCCTTACCTTCCACTCAGTGCCCGTGTTATCTCCTTACCTCCCTCAGTGCCCGTGTTATCTCCTTACCTTCCCCTCAGTGCCCGTGTTATCTCCTTACCTTCCCCTCAGTGCCCGTGTTATCTCCTTACCTTCCCCTCAGTGCCCGTGTTATCTCCTTACCTTCCTCAGTGCCCGTGTTATCTCCTTACCTTCCCCTCAGTGCCCGTGTTATCTCCTTACCTCCCTCAGTGCCCATGTTATCTCCTTACCTTCCCCTCAGTGCCCGTGTTATCTCCTTACCTTTCTCAGTGCCCGTGTTATCTCCTTACCTTCCCCTCAGTGCCGGGTGTTATCTCCTTACCTTCCCCTCAGTGCCGGTGTTATCTCCTTACCTTCCCCTCAGTGCCCGTGTTATCTCCTTACCTTCCCCTCAGTGCCCGTGTTATCTCCTTACCTCCCTCAGTGCCCATGTTATCTCCTTACCTTCCCCTCAGTGCCCGTGTTATCTCCTTACCTTCCTCAGTGCCCGTGTTATCTCCTTACCTTCCCCTCAGTGCCCGTGTTATCTCCTTACCTCCCTCAGTGCCCGTGTTATCTCCTTACCTCCCTCAGTGCCCGTGTTATCTCCTTACCTCCCTCAGTGCCCGTGTTATCTCCTTACCTCCCTCAGTGCCCGTGTTATCTCCTTACCTTCCCCTCAGTGCCCGTGTTATCTCCTTACCTTCCCCTCAGTGCCCGTGTTATCTCCTTACCTTCCCCTCAGTGCCCGTGTTATCTCCTTACCTTCCCCTCAGTGCCCGTGTTATCTCCTTACCTTCCCCTCAGTGCCCGTGTTATCTCCTTACCTCCCTCAGTGCCCGTGTTATCTCCTTACCTCCCTCAGTGCCCGTGTTATCTCCTTACCTCCCTCAGTGCCCGTGTTATCTCCTTACCTTCCCCTCAGTGCCCGTGTTATCTCCTTACCTTCCCCTCAGTGCCCGTGTTATCTCCTTACCTTCCCCTCAGTGCCCGTGTTATCTCCTTACCTTCCCCTCAGTGCCCGTGTTATCTCCTTACCTTCCCCTCAGTGCCCGTGTTATCTCCTTACCTTCCTCTGTGCCCGTGTTATCTCCTTACTTTCCCCTCAGTGCCCGTGTTATCTCCTTACCTTCCCCTCAGTGCCCGTGTTATCTCCTTACCTTCCTCTCAGTGCCCGTGTTATCTCCTTACCTCCCTCAGTGCCCGTGTTATCTCCTTACCTCCCTCAGTGCCCGTGTTATCTCCTTACCTTCCTCAGTGCCCGTGTTATCTCCTTACATTCCCCTCTGTGCCCGTGTTATCTCCTTACCTTCCCCTCAGTGCCCGTGTTATCTCCTTACCTCCCTCAGTGCCCGTGTTATCTCCTTACCTTCCTCAGTGCCCGTGTTATCTCCTTACCTTCCCCTCAGTGCCCGTGTTATCTCCTTACCTTCCCCTCAGTGCCCATGTTATCTCCTTGCATCCCTCAGTGCCCGTGTTATCTCCTTACCTTCCCCTCAGTGCTCGTGTTATCTCCTTACCTCCCTCAGTGCCCGTGTTATCTCCTTACCTTCCTCAGTGCCCATGTTATCTCCTTACCTTCCCCTCAGTGCTCGTGTTATCTCCTTACCTTCCCCTCAGTGCCCGTGTTATCTCCTTACCTTCCCCTCAGTGCCCGTGTTATCTCCTTACCTTCCTCAGTGCCCGTGTTATCTCCTTACCTTCCCCTCAGTGCCCGTGTTATCTCCTTACCTTCCTCAGTTCCCGTGTTATCTCCTTACCTTCCCCTCAGTGCCCGTGTTATCTCCTTACCTTCCCCTCAGTGCCCGTGTTATCTCCTTACCTTCCTCAGTGCCCGTGTTATCTCCTTACCTTCCTCAGTGCACGTGTTATCTCCTTACCTTCCCCTCAGTGCCCGTGTTATCTCATTACCTCCCTCAGTGCCCGTGTTATCTCCTTACCTTCCCCTCAGTGCCCGTGTTATCTCCTTACCTCCCTCAGTGCCCGTGTTATCTCCTTACCTTCCCCTCAGTGCCCGTGTTAACTCCTTACCTTCCCCTCAGTGCCCGTGTTATCTCCTTACCTTCCCCTCAGTGCCCGTGTTATCTCCTTACCTCCCTCAGTGCCCGTGTTATCTCCTTACCTCCCTCAGTGCCCGTGTTATCTCCTTACCTTCCTCAGTGCCCGTGTTATCTCCTTCCCCTCAGTGCCTGTGTTATCTCCTTACCTCCCTAAGTGCCCGTGTTATCTCCTTCCCTTCCCCTCAGTGCCCGTGTTATCTCCTTACCTTCCCCTCAGTGCCCGTGTTATCTCCTTACCTTCCCCTCAGTGCCCATGTTATCTCCTTACCTTCCCCTCAGTGCCCGTGTTATCTCCTTACCTTCCCCTCAGTGCCCGTGTTATCTCCTTACCTTCCCCTCAGTGCCCGTGTTATCTCCTTACCTCCCTCAGTGCCAGTGTTATCTCTTTACCTTCCCCTCAGTGCCCGTGTTATCTCCTTACCTCCCTCAGTGCCCGTGTTATCTCCTTACCTTCCTCAGTGCCCGTGTTATCTCCTTACTTTCTCCTCAGTGCCCGTGTTATCTCCTTACCTTCCCCTCAGTGCCCGTGTTATCTCCTTACCTTCCTCTCAGTGCCCGTGTTATCTCCTTACCTCCCTCAGTGCCCGTGTTATCTCCTTACCTCCCTCAGTGCCCGTGTTATCTCCTTACCTTCCTCAGTGCCCGTGTTATCTCCTTACATTCCCCTCAGTGCCCGTGTTATCTCCTTACCTTCCCCTCAGTGCCCGTGTTATCTCCTTACCTCCCTCAGTGCCCGTGTTATCTCCTTACCTTCCCCTCAGTGCCCGTGTTATCTCCTTACCTCCCTCAGTGCCCGTGTTATCTCCTTACCTCACTCAGATCCCGTGTTATCTCCTTACCTCCCTCAGTGCCCATGTTATCTCCTTACCTTCCTCAGTGCCCATGTTATCTCCTTACCTCACTCAGATCCCGTGTTATCTCCTTACCTTCCTCAGTGCCCATGTTATCTCCTTACCTCCCTCAGTGCCCGTGTTATCTCCTTACATCCCTCAGTGCCCATGTTATCTCCTTACATTCCCCTCAGTGCCCGTGTTATCTCCTTACCTCCCTCAGTGCCCGTGTTATCTCCTTACCTCCCTCAGTGCCCGTGTTATCTCCTTACCTCCCTCAGTGCCCATGTTATCTCCTTACATTCCCCTCAGTGCCCGTGTTATCTCCTTACCTCCCTCAGTGCCCGTGTTATCTCCTTACCTCCCTCAGTGCTCGTGTTATCTCCTTACCTTCCCCTCAGATCCCGTGTTATCTCCTTACCATCCTCTCAGTGCCCGTGTTATCTCCTTACCTTCCCCTCAGTGCCCGTGTTATCTCCTTACCTCCCTCAGTGCCCGTGTTATCTCCTTACCTCCCTCTCAGTGCCCATGTTATCTCCTTCCCTTCCTCAGTGCCCGTGTTATCTCCTTACCTCCCTCAGTGCCCGTGTTATCTCCTTACCTCCCTCTCAGTGCCCATGTTATCTTCTTACCTTCCTCAGATCCCGTGTTATCTCCTTACCTCCCTCAGTGCCCGTGTTATCTCCTTACCTCCCTCAGTGCCCGTGTTATCTCCTTACCTCCCTCTCAGTGCCCATGTTATCTCCTTACCTTCCTCAGATCCCGTGTTATCTCCTTACCTCCCTCTCAGTGCCCGTGTTATCTCCTTACCTCCCTCTCAGTGCCCATGTTATCTCCTTACCTTCCTCAGATCCCGTGTTATCTCCTTACCTCCCTTTCAGTGCCCGTGTTATCTCCTTACCTCCCTCTCAGTGCCCATGTTATCTCCTTACCTTCCCCTCAGTGCCCGTGTTATCTCCTTACCTCCCTCAGATCCCGTGTTATGTCCTTACCTTTCTTTATATTTTCTACGTCCCTTCTCGATGGCTTTACACAGCATAATGCAATGACTGGTATCCCTAAAGCTATTTTCATTGCAACTAATCCCATCTGACTGATAGCAATGTGTTTAACTCTATCCTGGTTATTTCAAGGTCAGTGCTTTCATGATTTAAAAAGTGGTCTCACTCTCCTGAGCCATATTCGCCATTTCATATTTTGCTGTTGTCAAAAACTGAGCATGTCTGAGACCCGTTCTTCAGTGCAAATTCAATATGTATTCCTGCATGCAGGTTACTTCACAACGCATTTATATTTGTGCACTCACACACTGGTATCCCAATATCATGTCACACGTGACATCTAATCCAAGCCATTCTCTGGCTTTCGGGTGATCTTATCAAAAGACCGTGGGGCATCTGAAGATCTGTGCTCCTCTCCCACTGCATGGTCCCGCTGTCTCGGGTAGTGGCCAGGCTATCGAATGTAGGTTTCTTATTGTTCAGTGTAGACAATGAGACAAACATCTCTCATAGAAAGTTTATCAATTTACTACACTTCCCTGATTTTCACAAGAATGTACATTAATATGTACAAAGATTTGCAGGGCTACAGGGAAAGGACGGGGGAGTAGAACTAGCTGAAGTGCTCTTGCAGAGAGCCCACACTGGCTCGACGGGCCGAATGGCCTCTTGCTGTGCTGCAACCATTCTATGATGATACCAGATTGCACCCAGCTGATTTGTGTCAATTCATCTGAGAACAATGATTTTAGACACATTCCCATTTGGTGGTGTAATTTTCATGTTTTCATCTTAGATCCTCACTCACTCACTTCCTCTCATTCAATTTTATACAGTGTTCACCATTTCATTCAGGTGCCCCAGAGGAACGTTCCTGTCTCATACAATATTATCATTATATCTTTAAAATATAGTTCAAATGTACCCATTTTTGTTCATTCTGCTTAAACTCTTATTGGAATTTTTATTTCCAAAAACATGCCAGAGAACAATTCAGTCTGCAAGATGACCAATGTTAGTTACCTTTAACACAACAGTCTCCCCCCTCCCCCCCCCCCCCCCCCAAAAAAAAAGTTGTTTCTACATAAGAACATCAAAAATAGGAGCAGGAGTAGGCCATTTGGCCCCTCGCTCCTGCTCTGCCATTCAATAAGATCATGGCTGATCTGATCCAGGCCTCAACTCCACATCCCTGCCCGCTCCTCATAACCTTTGACTCCCTTATTATACAAAAATCTGTCTCTCTCCACCATAAATATACTCAAAGACCCAGCCTCCACAGCTCTCCGGGGTAGAGAATGCCAAAGATTCACGTCCTCTGATGTTGGTGCACCTGTCCTCCCAGGGGATTTGTACGATCTTGCGGAGACATCGTTGGTGATATATCTCCAGTGACTTGAGGTGTCTTCTGTACATCGTCCATGCCTCTGAGCCATACAGGAGGGCAGGTATGACTACAGCCCTGTAGACCATGAGCTTGGTGGTAGATTTTAGGGCCTGGTCTTCTAACACACTTTTTCTCAGGCGGCCGAAGGCTGCACTGGCGCACTGGAGGCAGTGCTGAATCTCCGCATCAAATGTCTGCTCTTGTTGATAAGAGGCTCCTGAGGTATGGGAAATAGTTCACATTGTCGAGGGCTATACCATGGATTTTGATAACTGGGGGGCAGTGCTGTGCAGCGAGGTCAGGCTGGTGGAGGACCTTTGTCTTACGGATGATTAGCATAAGACCCATGCTTTCGTATGCCTCAGTAAATACGACGACTATATCCTGGAGTTCAGCCTCAGAATGTGCGCCGACGCAAACTCTAGCTCAACGACAGAGGTTGGAGTGGTCTTGGACCTGGCCTGGAGAAGGCGAAGGTTGAACAGCTTCCCACTGGTTCTGTAATTTAGTTCCACTCCAGCGGGGAGCTTGTTAACTGTGAGGTGGAGCATGGCAGCGAGGAAGATTGAGAAGAGGGTTGGCACGATGACACAGCTGTGCTTGACTCCGGTCCAGACGTGGATTGGGTCTGTGGTGGATCCGTTGGTAAGGATCACGGCCTGCATGTCGTTGTGGAGCAGGCGGAGGATGTTGACAAACTTTTGGGGGCATCCGAAACTGAGGAGGACGCTCCATAGACCCTCGCGGTTGACGGTGTCAAAGGCCTTTGTAAGGTCGAAGAAGGCCATGTATGAGGGCTGGTGCTGTTCCCTGCATTTTTCCTGCAGCTGTCACGCTGTAAAAATCATGTCTGTTGTGCCCCATAGGGGATGAATTCTGGGAGGAGCTCCTCTGTCACAGGGAGAAGACGATTGAGGAGAACTCTAGCGACAACCTTCCCAGTGGCTGATAGTGAGATTCCCCTGTAATTGCCGCAGTCGGACTTGTCCCCTTTTTTAAAGATGGTCACGATCACTGCATCTCTGAGATCTCCCGGCATGCTCTCCTCCCTCCAGATGAGAGAAATGAGGTCATGTATCCACGCCAACAGCACCTCTCCGCCATACTTTAGCGCCTCAGCATGGATTCCATCCACTCCCGTAGCCTTGTTGTTTGAGCTGTTTTATGGCTTTTCCTACCTCATGCAATGTTGGGGTTTTACTGAGGTGGTGGCAGGTAGCATGCTGCAGAATGGAGTCGAGAATACTCGAGTCAAAGACAGAGTCTCGATTGAGGAGATCTTCGAAGTGCTCCTTCCAGCGGGCCCTGACAGCCTCGGTATCCTTGGTGAGTGTTTCCCCGTTCTTGGCCAGCAGTGGGGTTGGGGCCTTGGGAGTTTGGACCGTAGGTGGCCTTGACTGCAATGAAGAATCTTCGCATATCGTGGCTGTCGGCCAGTTGCTGTATCTCCTGTGCTTTCTCCATTCACCACCTGTTTTTTGTTGGAGCTCAGCCTTGAGCTGTCTGTAATGCTGCTTTGCTGCTCCCGAGTTGGGTTGTTGCTTGAGGCTCAGGAATGCTCTGCGCTTGCGATCTATTAGTTCTTGGAACTTCCTGATCATTCTCATCAAACCAGTCCTGATGTTTCCTGGTTGAGTGACCGAGCGTCTCTTTGCAGGCATTGGTTGTGGAGGCCTGGAGGGCAGACCAAGCGCTGAGGGCATTCAGAATCTCGGGGTCATCAAGGCATGCCAGATTAGCTGTGAGGTGTTGGCATGTATAGGGCTCTCTTTGCTGGGTCTTTAAGTGCACCGGCATTGACTTTTTTGCGGCATTGCTTCTGCTTTCCCCTCTGTTTTGGGGCTATGTTAATGTCGGTGATGGATTGGATTAGGCGGTGGTCCGTCCAGCAGTCGTCAACTCCTGTCATGGCGTGTGTGATGCACACATCCTTGCGATCCCTGGCTCGGACGATGACATAGTCGAGCAGGTGCGAGGGTGTTGTCACGATGCTTTATATTTGTCCCTCTGGCGGAACAGGGTGTTGGTGATGAGGAGTTCATGTTCTAGATATTTTGTCAGGAGCAGGGTACCGCTGGAGTTGGCTTTCCCAACTCCCTCGCTGCCAATCACGCCTCCCCAGAGGGCCGTGTCTTTGCCGACCCTGGCGTTGAAGTCACTGAGGAGGATCAATTTGTCGTCCCCAGGGACGTGGGACAGGGATGTTTCGACCCTCTTTGGTCTCATCCGTTGCATCGAGTGTTTGGGCACTGATGACTGTGGCGCATTAGATCTGTGATAGGGTGAGTCAAAGTGTCATGAGGCGTTCGTTAACCCCGCAGGGGAGTCTTTGAGGCGGTTGACCAAATCATTTTTGATGGCGAAGCCGACTCCGTGAAGGCGGCGTTCTTCCTCTGGTTTTCCTTTCCACAAAAAAGGTGCAACCTCCACCTTGATAAGAACATAAGAATTAGGAACAGGAGTAGGCCATCTAGCCCCTCGAGCCTGCTCCGCCATTCAACAAGATCATGGCTGATCTGGCCGTGGACTCAGCTCCACTTACCCGCCCGCTCTCCATAACCCTTAATTCCTTTATTGGTTAAAAATCTATCTGTGATTTGAATACATTCAATGAGCTAGCCTCAACTGCTTCCTTGGGCAGAGAATTCCACAGATTCACAACCCTCTGGGAGAAGAAATTCCTTCTCAACTCGGTTTTAAATTGGCTCCCCCGTATTTTGAGGCTGTGCCCCCTAGTTCTAGTCTCCCCGACCAGTGGAAACAACCTCTCTGCCTCTATCTTGTCTATCCCTTTCATTATTTTAAATGTTTCTATAAGATCACCCCTCATCCTTCTGAACTCCAATGAGTAAAGACCCAGTCTACTCAATCTATCATCATAAGGTAACCCCCTCATCTCCGGAATCAGCCTAGTGAATCGTCTCTGTACCCCCTCCAAGGCTAGTATATCCTTCCTTAAGTAAGGTGACCAAAACTGCACGCAGTACTCCAGGTGCGGCCTCACCAATACCCTATACAGTTGCAGCAGGACATTCCATTCGCCTTCCTGATTACCTGCTGCACCTGCAAACTAACTTTTTGGGATTCATGCACAAGGACCCCCAGGTCCCTCTGCACCGCAGCATGTTGTAATTTCTCCCCATTCAAATAATATTCCCTTTTACTGCTTTTTTTCCCCAGGTGGATGACCTCACATTTTCCGATGTTGTATTCCATCTGCCAAACCTTAGCCCGTTCGCTTAACCTATCTAAATCTCTTTGCAGCCTCTAGGTGTCCTCTACACAACCCGCTTTCCCACTAATCTTTGTGTCATCTGCAAATTTTGTTACACTACACTCTGTCCCCTCTTCCAGGTCATCTATGTATATTGTAAACAGTTGTGGTCCCAGCACCGATCCCTGTGGCACACCACTCATCACCGATTTCCAACCTGTAAAGGACCCATTTATCCCGACTCTCTGCTTTCTGTTCGCCAGCCAATTCTCTATCCATGCTAATACATTTCCTCTGACTCCGCGTACCTTTATCTTCTGCAGTAACCTTTTGTGTGGCACCTTATCGAATGCCTTTTGGAAATCTAAATACACCACATCCATCGGTACACCTCTATCCACCATGCTCGTTATATCCTCAAAGAATTCCAGTAAATTAGTTCAACATGATTTCCCCTTCATGAATCCATGTTGCGTCTGCTTGATTGCATTATTCCTATCTAGATGTCCCGCTATTTCTTCCTTAATGATAGCTTCAAGCATTTTCCCCACTACAGATGTTAAACTAACCGGCCTATAGTTACCTGCCTTTTGTCTGCCCCCTTTTTTAAACAGAGGCGTTACATTAGCTGCTTAAGGCGTTACGTTAACTGGCCTTCCCCTGCCTGCTGGGTCTCGCTTAGGGCAGCGATGTCAATGTCAAAGCGTCTTAAGTTTCTGGGCAACTATGGCGGTGCGGTGTTCCGGCCTGTCGTTGTTGGAGTTGTCCATGAGGGTCCTGATGTTCCAGGTTCCGAACTTCATGTTAACAAAGTGGAATATGCCTGTGCGTGAGTTCTTTTAACGTGGGGTGACCACTGCATACCGGCAACCACACGGGCTTAGCTGAGCAAGGTCTTGGTCCAGTGGCAAGGGGGTCCAAGACGACTGGAGACCAGGTTCTGCTATATGGGCCAAATTGCCTACGGCGAAATGTTGGCCACAAGCTCGGCACGGAGTAGCGCCCTTGATGGTAGGTGACCCGAGGCTTGATTGAGGGCAGGCATTAGGAAGGTTAGCTGCCCGCTGGAGTTCCGAGGGATGTTTTAAAAGTTTCTTCCAAAGTTTAAAAAAAAAGTTTTCCAAAGTTATTTAAAAGTTTCTCCAGAGGTTTTTTAAAAAAAAATTTCTCCAGGTAGTTTAAAAGTTTTCCCAAATTGTTTAAAAAGTTTCTCAAGTTGATTAAGAGTTTAAAAGTTGATTAAAAGTTTAAGATGTAAGTCAATAGTAGGTTACTCTCTTGGCAGTGCTCCATGGGTGCTGCCAGCCCTCTGAAGTTGCACAATGCCCTGGCCAGGACACACCCGGAGCACCACAGGGAAGTAGAGGCCCAGTCGTCCCCAAAGGGGGTCCGAACGCCTGGACGCCGCCGGGAGCCCGAGTGCAAGCTGGGTGTGTAGAGCAGTAGTTCCGGGTAGTTTCCTGGGCCGGGCCAGCCGTCCCTCCCGGCCGGCTGGTCTCGGGGCCCCGCCGTTCCCCCCGTCCCCCGGCCGGCTGGTCTCGGGCCCTGCCAGCTTCAATAAGGAAGCATTGAAGGAACTTTGCAGGTGAACCACCTACAATGATTACAATGCCACCTATAATTGTGTCATCGGCAAGCTTGGATACATGACTTTATCCCATCATCTAAGTCATTAATAAATACTGTGAATAGTTGAGGCCCCCTACCCCACCACAACATTTCTTTTTACTCCCCCCACTTGAATGGCTCCCTGTGATGTGGTCAGTTTTCTCATCCTCCCGGTCATCCCTGACCTCATCCACACAGGGCGTCAGAGCTTGTTGGACAAGAGCAAGGGCTGAGGCTCCTCCATCGCTACCTCCTGGTTCCCCATACCTGCTTCGCTCATAGTCATACCCTTCCTTCCCTGACTACGGACCAAATTTGAATGAATGAATCTAATTGGTGTGACTGCCTCCTGGAACACAGTGTCCAGGTAACTCTTCCCCTCCCTGATGTGTGTCGCAGTGTCTGCAGCTCATCAACACGGAGCCGAAGTTCCTCGAGCTGCACACACTTACTGCAGATGTGGTCGCGATGGGCCTCAATGGGGTTAACCAGCTCCCACATGTTGCAGCAGTAACAGCATGAATTTATTTCTGAATACATAGTTTGGATGGAACCACGTAGACTAGACCTTTTCAAAAATAAATGTTATTATCCCCTTAAATTTCAGATAAATTTTCCTTCCCAAATGCTTGAACAGCAACTCTTATCAAGTTATCTAATCAATTTTAATTTCACAAACAAATTATGCCCAGGCTACATGATTTTAGATGAAAGTAACTATTGACTTTGGATGCAAGACGTTTATCTTCCCCTTCGAGCCTTGGAATACAACAAACGATCCGAACAGGTTGAAGTCTTAAGCCCAATTTTGTCACCACGCTGCATCATTTCGATGTCTGCAGAAAAATTCTTAAAACTGCTGGATGTCTTGCTGTGCCATCAATCTCCATATGGCCCAGGAAACCATGGCCTCCTGTTTATAGGGAAAATTAACCAGAAAATCCATAGTGGCTCTGCTTAGCTTGGCAATTAATAATGGGGAAATAAATTTAATAATGCCCCATATAAATTTACACCCAGCACTGCAAAAGTGGTTCCTTGCTGAATTAAGAAAGCAGCTGTCAGTGGAAAGGGTTAAGTTCTTTGTAAGTTTATAAGGCGGCGGAACAAAACATTGTCAGACGCCATTGCGTCACTTCACATAAATTTGAAAAAACTTTCCCAAACAACCAAACACCATCTTTATTTTTTTCCTCAGTCTTTGTATCGTTTAAAACTTGCACAAAATTTCCTGATGCACTCAAATTCATCAATAAATTTCAGCTTTTCCTTTAGTTCCAATTTTCATAACGTGAGCTATGAAGGCCTAAAAATGTTAACAAATGTTATCTATCCGTATAAATTAAAAATCTGTTAAAACCAGCATCACTATTAACTTTAAACGCTTTGTGAACCAATTCTGTTCCAACTACAGGGTTGGAGGATCTTCATGTTACTGCTTCTAATGTACTAACAATTGTGAAATGTGATGAGTGAACATTAAAGGTCCTTTCTGATCCAAAACCATATTTTTGCCTGTTGTCCAAAACACACACTCGGTTTGTAGACCGTTTACTCGCTGGGTATTTAGTCACTACAGTCGCAACAATTTGGTGGGACTTCGAGTATTGAAAGAAAGTCGGCGATAAACATTACATTTAAGCCAAATAAACTTTATTTCCCAAAACAGAATTAAAGTACAAACAATGTATAAAATAGCACATAAGCCTCACAACTTGTGCTCGTATTATCCATTAATGCAGGTGATCAATCTCCGCCACTGGTGTCCTGCTTTAAGCTCCGAGCTTAAGCTCCTAGGGCACGATCTTAGAATAAGGGGCCGCCCATTTAAAACAGAGATAAGGAGAAATTTCTTCTCTGAGGGTTGTGAATCTGTGGAATTCGCTGCCTCAGAGCTGTGGAAGCTGGGACATTGAATAAATTTAAGAAAGAAATAGATGGTTTCTTAATCGATAAGGGGTTATGGGGAGTGGACAGGGAAGTGGAGCTGAGTCCATAATCAGATCAGCCATGATCGTATTAAATGGTGGAGCAGGCTCGAGGGGCCTTATGGCCTACTCCTGTTCCTACTCCGGCTTCTCTCGAGAGTGATTCCAAGGTTCTCACTGCCTAGGTGGGGTTTCCCCTCCTGGTTCAAACTATTGTATAATCTGTCCCATCTCTTTGATTACACATTCGTCTGTGCCCTGGTGATTAGTTCATACTATTGTATAATCTGTCCCATCTCTTTGATTACACATTCGTCTGCCCTAATGATTAGTTTATTCTAAACTTTATTTTCAATGATTAGTTTATAATTGTTACTGGCTATGCTAAGGAAGGATTTGTTGTGTATCTGTAAAGCATGCACTTCCATGTTCTGCCACCAGGGAGCGCATCCCCTGAAGTCCCAAGGCATCCCTGCATCCCTTGGGAGCACTGTATATAAGCCAGCCCCTAAGGCCTGTTCCTCACTCTGGAGTGTCTTAATAAAGACTGAGATACCTGTTACTTTAACCTCCCAGTGTGCAGTCTCATCTGTGTTAGAAACACAATAGATTGATTAAACTTCAGTTTCAATTGGTAATTCATTTCTATGTTCAAGGCACCTTAACCTGACTCTCGGGTCTTCCCATCTTCTGTTGCCATAGCCTGCATATTTCTACATTGCCATACTGTGTGATGTGGATAAAGACACTACCTGATTTAGTGCGAAGCGATACAGATCAAAAGGTCACCGCTTTTACTGCTGGTCTGTGCTAAGTGCATGCAGCTGATTTCATTTGGGGAGCTATAATTGGCCTCGGTGACCCTGAGCTCGGGAGGGGGAAATCATTTGTGGTTTCTTACTCCCGATCAGTATCCTTTGACTCCTGCTGGCCGGGGTGCGTGTGGAAATCAGGTTATGGCAGGATTGGCTTGCCTCGGCTGCCCTCCACAGTCAAACTGTCATCCAACACTTGAGGCTTACAGATAAAAATGGCCCAGCATTGGAAGGCAGGTGGGGCCTGTGGAACAGTGACCCAGCACAGGCCACTGTCTCTCTTTGTGAATGAGCCTTGATGCTGAGTCTTGGCCGGCTATTTGACTTTGGACGACATCACAAGCAAATCTGTTCCTCCCACTCAGCGTTACGCGAAAAGGGGAGACAATATGGGGGTGAGGGAAGAAAAAACTGCTTAAAGCCTCCTTTTACACAACACATTCTGTCTACTCAACAATTCAGCAATCAATGAAAACAGTTCCTAACCAACAGCACACAATCAGAAGCAGTGTCTTCTACTGCTGCCACCTTGGGAAAAATACTCTCATTCAAATGCATGTTTCTTCTCTCTTGGATTTTTTTTTTAACATTAATGAACTAAAACCTTTCATAACTTGCACATCTATAATGATTCCGACCATCAGTGCATTCTACATGGCTCACAGATTGCCCCAGTCCGAATCCCAGGCTGTTCAGAGGCAGTTGGAGAGTCACATGAATTGAGAGAATGTTGATTTAACTATTTAAATTATTTTTTATTAAGTAAGTACAAGAAGAATAAGAGTGAGTCAGTGTCAGAAACAAAATGTTATAGCTGAGTTCTAAAGGGTAAGCTCAACCCATAACCTGTCCTTTAAGATGCTGATCCACGGGTTGTGCACTTCACACATTGTCTATTTTTAAAACCTTAAAACACATGAAGCATTCATTACTGTTGACCATTTTAAATAGATATTAATACCTATTGAAGTGGTGGACTGTGGAGTGTCATTGTTCCCATTGTTCATGATCTTTCAACCACTGGAAGTAATCTGTTTTTATATCAACTCTATCACATCCTTTATCATTTTTAAACACCTTGAACAAATTTCCCCATAATCTCCTTTGTTCTCACAGAAACACCACCAATTTTTCAAATCTATCTTTTTTTTTAAAATTATTCATGGGATGTGGGTGTCACTGTCAGGGTCAGCATTTATTGCCCATCCGTAATTTCCCTTGAGATGGTGGTGAGCCGCCACCTTGAACCGCTGCAGTCCGTGTGGTGAAGGTGCTCCCACAGTGCTATTAGGAAGGGAGTTCCAGGATTCTGACCCAGCGACGATGAAGGAACGGCGATATATTTCCAAGTCAGGATGGTGTGTAACTTGGAGGGGAACTTGCAGGTGATGGTATTCTCATGCGCCTGCTGCCCTTGTCCTTCTAGCTGGTACAGGTCATGGGTATTGTATTTTCTCATACAGGATAGCATGCTAGTGAATCTATGCTTAATTGTCTGGATTACCTCAACATCGTTTTTATAATGTAGAGCTCAAAACTGCACACACGCTATGATCTTACTAAGGTCTTGCCCACATTCACTATTACATCTTAACTTTTATATTCTATACTCTTTGCAATAAATCCTACTATTTCTGGGATGGAGGGAATATTGATTTAACTATTTCAAATCATTTTTATTCTTGAGCAACTACAGGAGGGTCGAGGGTGAGACAGTACCACTGATACAAAATCTTAAAATTGAGCACTGACCCTAACTAGTTCTTGCTCTTAGTTTGCTCCTTCCCCATCCCTCTCAAGCCCTCCTCGAATAATATTCTTACTCATCTCTGATATATCTACAGAATTTCTGCTCCATTTCCCTGTCACGATTAGTGGATCTTTAGTACAACTTCCACTATAACAATCCCTTTTTATCTATGATCTCTAACCATATTAACTCATTCCCCACATGGATGTGGGGCCCAGTTGCAATCCCTTTGGACATCGGCTGGCTAAGCTTCACGCACTTTACATACCGTGTTCCTCAACGAGTCATACAGTAAATTAGCAATCAGCAAGGCTCTCAACTGACGAGTGTAATGGTATACCTGGTACATAAATGAGGATGAACTCACTCTCATTCCCTCTACAGAGAGTGTTGATTTGGCACTGTTATCACCACAACGTCACCAATTTTCAGCTCAGTACCTTGTAGCAACACTGTTCTGCTCATACACACAGCACTACATAAAGCAAGAAGAAAAGATTTTGGTATCTTATCACATGCCCAGGATGCTCCCGGTACTTCACAACCAATACATGACTTTTGAAGTGCAGGTGCTGCTATGTAAGCAAATGCAGGAGACAATTTTCCCCCACAAACCGGTCTTTCCTCCAGTGTCAGTAGACTGGATGCAGCATGAGCTGACCTTTCATTTGCTCTCTCGTTCTCCTGCCACTCAAGCAGCCAGTGAGCTTTAGGTTGTCCATGTGCCTGGAGAGGCCTTGGAAAGCAGTGGCTGTCTCTGTAACTTTATTCTAGAGAGCAGTTCCTGTCACATTAGTGGCAAAAATATGGCTCAACAGAATAAAAAGCATACGAAGTATTGATATGCAAACCTATAATAAAAGGGTGAGTTGCAGGCTGTCATTGAGTAGAGGATCTTAGATTGCTGACATCTGAACCCCTGCTTAGATTCCAGTCTGTAACGCACTCCTACATATCCATGATCTAGCATCTGAATCAATCTTCCCCCTTGTTTAGACTTCACCCCCTGCATGTATCTATTCTCTATTTACAGAGCACAAGTTACAAATTGCTTTGATTGAACAGTGTCATTGTTAATTTTTTTTGACTAAATGGATTGTGTTACAACTTGTTGAATCCTGTGGAAATGCTTTTGTTTTCAGAGACAACCAGAAAGCCTTGGGAAAGATCAAGCACTGTAAATGGCAACAAATCCCCAGTAATTTCCAGGTAAGATCCTCCAGATTTAGGGCATCATATGGTGCAAGCAGGCAGTCTGGTGGCATAACCTGCTGGTGTATTGATGACTCATATGTTGTGCTGCACTCTGTGGAAGGATGTGAGCGTGTCCTCGGATGGTGAGTATCTGATGTGAGCCAGGCTGCTGGCTAGGTACAGGAGAAAGGCTGATGGATGGAGAGCAGTCTCACTCATACACCCTCTAGGGCAATCAAAGCGACATTGGCTTTGACCTGAGATGCTCCTCATCTTGCTATAGAATGCTCGAAGGGACAATACATTTAAACAGAGAGACTTTAGAAAATAGCTTGTTCCACTGTAAACAGGACCCAGAATTTTCATGATAAAGATAATACCATCCTTCTGTTGTGCCCACCTGACCAAAGCAGTTGCTGTGTTCGAATACAGATATACCTGTTTTTTGGGCAGTACTATTTAACTGTTGCCGTTTTTTTATAATGTCAGCTTGGCTCAGTAGCAGCACTGATCAGAAGGTTTTGGCTTCAAGCCTCACCACAGGACTTGAGCACATAATCTCGGCTGACACTTTGGTGTAGTACTGAGAGAGTGCACCAATCCTGAATCCTGCAGGCAGGGCTAGAAAGAGGCACCAAATTTAGTTAGAAAATAACAGAATAGTTTTTTATATTCTGCGCTCTCAGCTGTGCTTTTATATTTAATTTTTTCTGCTTCTGTGGTGATTGGGGATTTTTTGGGGGAGAACTCCCCTGCTCTTCAAATCGTACTGTACTGCCTTTTACATCCAGCTGAAAAGACAGGGAGTTTAAAGGCTATCCTTTCATTTTCAAACTACTTAAATTTGGTTTTCATGAGCAGGATCCTCTATGCTGACAGTACTGACCAGGGATTTGGGTTTATGCTCCTGTTCCCTTCTGCGGAACATGAGCGACACTGACTGAGGAAGGAACATAGAAACACATTTTTGATCTTCCGTTTACCTGCCTGGTTTCTTTACCATAAAGAAAACAAAAAGAAAGACTTGCAAATATATAGCGCCTTTCATGACCTCAGGATGTCCCAAAGTGCTTTACAGCCAATAAAGTATTTTTCAAGTGTAGTCACTGTAGGAAACACAGCAGCCAATTTGCACATAGCAAGCTCACACTAACAGCAATGTGATAATGACCAGATAATCTGTTTTATTGGTGTTGAGGGATAAATATTGGTCAGGACACCGGGGAAAACTCCCCTCATGCTTTTTGAAATCGTGCCACAGGCTCTTTTTGCACCCACCTGAGAGAGAGCAGATGGGCCTCAGTTTAACATCCCATGCAAAAGACATGACCAAGCTGAGTTTTGTTCAGTGCAGTTTGAATCTGAACACACCAACCTCGCACCATCTTGGTTTCATATGTCCTAATAATTATTTTGTTTCAGAAGATGGTTGGTGCAATCCTCAATATTATTGTATTCATTTCACACTTGTCTATTTTCTGCGGATAGTATAATACATGAATATTGTCACAAGGAAGAGACGTGCAAGGGTTTAGGGTCCATATTCTCCAGTACTGAGGAAGTATCCTGTGGCAAATACTACTTTGTCCAGAAATCTGCAAGTCCTCTTTGGCGATGCTGTGGAACTTTGAGTTTCTACCTCAGTCAGCGGGAACACCACTATTCCTACATTATAAGAACATAAGAAATAGGAGCAGGAGTAGGCCATACGGCCCCTCGAGCCAGCTCCGCCATTTAATACGATCTTGGCTGATGCAATCATGGACTCGGGTCCACTTCTCTGCCCGCTCCCCATAGCCTCTTAATCCCTTATCGGTTAAGAAACTGTCTATCTCTGTCTGAAATTTACTTAATGTCCCAGAAATGTCATGCTGCCAAACCTCCCAACTCCCAGCTCAGAACTCCACAACAGCAAAATGACCTGCATTTTTGGAACATATTAAATACCGATTCGTGAGTTAGGGGCTATATTTATGTTTAACCTGTATGAAGTCTTGATTAAATAGTGGTTAGTAACTGGCTCCCAAATGCCTTTGCTCTTTGTAGAACTCCCCAGATGTGTATCCAGTAAATAGGCTGGGGGTTTTGAAGCTTTAGCATAGGAAAACTATCATTATCATCATAGGCAACCCCTCGGAATCGAGGAAGACTTGCTTCCACTCTCAAAATGAGTTCTTGGGTGACTGAACAGTCCAATACGGGAATTACAGTCTCTTGTCACAGGTGGGACAGACAGTGGTTGAGGGAAGGGTGGGTGGGGCAGGTTTGGTGGGTGGGACAGGTTTGCCGCACGCTCCTTCTGCCTGCGCCTGTTTTCTGTATGCTCTTGGCGACGAGACTCGAGGTGCTCAGCGCCCTCCCGGATGCACTTCCTTCACTAGTGCGGTCTTGGGCCAGGGACTCCCAGGTGTCGGTGGGGATGTTGCATTTTATCAAGGCGGCTTTGAGGGTGTCCTTGAAATATTTCCTCTGCCCACCTGGGGCTCGCTTGCTGTGTAGAAGTTCCAAGTTGAGCACTTGCTTTGGGAGTCTTGTGTCAGGCATGCGGACAATGTGGCTCGCCCAGCGGAGCTGGTCGAGTGTGGTCAGTGCTTCGATGCTGAGGATGTTGGCCTGATCGAGGACAATACTCTTGTAGTGGATGATTATTGGCACCATTCTGTCACTGCAGCCTGTAAAATGGCAGATCAGCTTCTGTTTTAATAGTATTGTATTTTGGGCTTGATTTCAGGAATAAACTATTTTATTTTCTGAACACCTGAATTTTACAATTTACCTTTGATGTTTTATGGACCAAAACAGCCTTTTTGAAAATGCAGAAACTAAATCCTTATTTAAATAATTGAAATATAAAACTGGAGAATTGGCTTATGGCCCACTAATACAAAATGAAGTTGAGTCCTTAGCACTGGTTGTAACTCTCCACAAGGATGTGTGTGCTCAGTCCTCCATTATTAGTGCTGTCATTTTAGGAGAGTCTATGATTTGGGTTGATACTGATTCCTTTACTCCACCCACAAGTGAGAATTTTTTTTCAAGCTTCATTTTCTTTCTCATAGACGAGATTCTCCGTGGAGAAATCAACTGATCTCTGACAACAAGTTCTATGACACACTAAACAGGTACCAACTGGCCTGTTGAGTCTGTTTTTTAAAAAATATTAAAAACTCAGTGTGCATTACCAGTAATGACCAATAGGGGTCAGAGCCTCTCTGTGCATGGGATTGTGGGATGCGTGTGTTAATCTGCATGCCAAGTGTGACATTTATTTGGGGGTCCAGCAATTTCCCCTGTTTTTCTGACCTTTTCTCTTTCCTTTCATGAACAGTGATTTTCTCCACACCTTAGGATGGGCATACAGGCAGGCACAAGCACTTCTATGTTAAGGTTTCCCACCACAATGTTCTCTCCCTAAACTGAAGTTTATTGTGACTCGGGTATCCCAAATAGCAGATTAAACTTCAATTTATGTGTCTCAAACTTCCCATATTGCTCAGTCAGAGGAGGAACAGGTGCAGTTTACATAAATCAGCGGTAACAAAAAGCATTGTTAAGACTGTTGGGTTAATCTATGATGCAGGGCCCTTGAGGTGCACAAGAGAGATAACCTTGGGCAGTTCAGATTTTCCAGCACTTGCCTCCCCATCTCCTTCCTTCACTTGGGTATAGTATCATGTATGCAGTAGTAACTGCTGCAGGTACAGGTGCCATGTACAGTGAGGATATAGCCCACTCCAATCTGAAATCCACGTGTCACGGATTCATGTTTTCCTCGGACCTCTGCTTGTGTGATAATTGTCAGCTTGTCTGGAATCAACGAGATAGAATTAATCATTACTGAACCAATCGGTTTAATCCTCTCCCATTCAGAGCGCCTAAAAGCTGCAGCAGTACTTTGTGCAATTAGACAGGTCACTTAGCTTTTTATCAAACCGGTTTGTGCTATGAATCAATGTTGTTCCTGGTGTGGAACCAAAGTATGATTGTCATGCTGTCTTGTAACCTACTGTGTTAGTTCACCATTATGGAACCCAGCAGCAAAAGCAGCAGCTTTTTCTTTGAAGGAGAGCTGCCTTGTATTGACCTACCTGTAAACTTGTAACAAATGAAACTTGGGCTTTATAGGCCTTTCGATTGTAGGAAGAAGTGAAGAATGGAGAGCAGGAATCCAAGTTTTGAAGTACTAAAAAGAATGAGAATTAGAGTAGCTGATTGTCCGATAGGTTTTTATTTGAATGCAAGGCAATACAGAGAGGAGAAAGAGTGCAAAGCAAGAAGAAATGAAGGTTCAGAGAAGCAATGCTTTATAATATCAATAAAATAGAAGCAAGTGAGGTTGTGACTGGTAGAGAATTTGAAGACGAGACACAAGAGAAGGATCACATTTTTAAAATTCTGTCTAGGAGTGTTCATAGAGCCTTCACAGATGTAGGGCAGTATTGGAATTTATAGAGTTGAGATGTGAAGAGGAAAAAAAGATAGATGTCATGGAAGTGCAAAAACTATTGAGCTGCAATAGTGGGAGGATTTCAACTACCCTAATATTAACTGGGGAAAAAGTAGTGTGAATGGTACAGACGGAGCAGAATTCCTAAAATACATTCAGGAGGACTTTAGTTAGTATGTAACAAGCCCAACAAGGGAGGGGGGCGCGGTTCTAGACTTGGTTTTAGGGAATGAAGAGGGGCAAGTGGAAGGGGTTTCAGTGGGAGAGCATTTTGGTGCTAGTGATCATTTAAGATTTAGGGTAATTATGGAAAAGGACAAAGGTGGGCCAGGAAAAAAAATTTCTCAATTGGGCTAAAGCCAATTTTGCTGAGCTGAGATGGGATGGGATTTAGCCAAAGTGGATTGGAAACGGCGACTTGATGGTAAATCAGTGTTCGAGCAGTGTGAGGCATTCAAGGAGGAGATCCTGAGGGTACAGAGCAAGTATGTTCCCATAAAGAAAAGGGTGGGGCTAACAAATCTAAAGCCCCCTGGATGTCAAGAGATATACAGGGTAAGATAAAGAAAAAAAAGGAAGCTTATGACAGATACCAAGAACTCAATACGGCAGAAACTCTAGGAGTATAAAAAGTGCAGGGGTGCAATTAAAAAAGATAGCAGGAAAGCAAAGAATGTTGGCAAGTAAAATCAGGGAAAACCCAAAGATGTTTGATAAATACATTAAGAGCAAGCGGATAACTAGAGAAAGAGTGGGGCCTATTAGAGACCATAAAGGGAAATCTGTACGTGGAGGCGGAAGATGTGGGTATGATTCCTAATCAATACTTTGCATCTGTTTTCACAAATGAGAGGGCGATGCAAACTTTGTAATAAGGGAGAAGGAGTGTGGAATATTAGACGAGATAAACATAGTGAGAGAAGGAAGTATTAAGGGGTTTCGCATCTTTGAAAGTGGATAAATCCCCAGGCCTGCATGAAATGTATCCCAGGCTGTTGAGAGAAGCAAAAGAGGAAATAGCAGAGGCTCTGACCATCATTTTCCAGTCCTCTCTGGCTACAGGTGTGGTGCCAGAGGACAGGAGGACGGCTAATGTTGTATCTCTTTTTAAAAAGAGAGAAAGGGATAGACTGAGTAATTACAGGCCAGTCAGTCTAACCTCAGTGGTGGGAAAATTAGGAAAAAATCCTGAGGGTCAGGATAAATCTTCATTTGGAAAGACATGGATTAATCAAGTACAGTCAGCATGGATTTGTTAAGGGAAGGTCGTGTCTGACTACCTTGATTGAATTTTTTGAGGAGGTAACCAGGAGGGTAGATGAGGAGGGAATGATGTAGTGTAAATGGATTTTAGAAAAACTTTTGACAAGGTCCCACATAGCAGTCTGGTCACGAAAGTAAAAGCCCATGGGATCCAGGGCAAAGTGGCAAGTTGGATCTAAAATTGGCTCGGGCAAGAAGCAAAGGGTAATGGTTAATGGGTGTTATTATGATTGGAAGGCTGTATCCAGTGGGGTTCCGCAGGGCTCAGTGCTGGGTCCCTTACTTTTTGTGATGTATCAATGACTTGGACTTGAATGTCGGGGGCATGATTAAGAAGTTTGCAGATGACTCAAAAATAGACTGTGTGGTTGATGATGAAGAAGAAAGCTGCGGACTGCAGGAAGATATCAATGTACTGGTCAGGTGGGCAGAACATAGAAACATAGAAAATAGGTGGAGGAGTAGGCCATTCGAGCCTGCACCACCATTCAATAAGATCATGGCTGATCATTCACCTCAGTACCCCTTTCCCGCTTTCTCTCCATACCCCATGATCCCTTTCGCCGTAAGGGCCACACCTAACTCCTCCTTGAATATATCCAATGAACTGGCATCAATGACTCTCTGCGGCAGGAAATTCCACAGGTGAACAACTCTCTGAGTGAAGAAGTTTCTCCTCATCTCAGTCCTAAATGGCCTACCCCTTATCTAAGACTGTGTCCCATGGTTCTGGACTTCCCCAACATCGGGAACGTTCTTCCCACATCTAACCTGTCCCGTCCCGTCAGAATCTTATACGTTTCTATGAGATCCCCTCTCATCCTTCTAAACTCCAGTATATAAAGGCCCAGTTGATCCAGTCTCTCCTCATATGTCAGTCCAGCCATCCCTGGAATCAGTCTGGTGAACCATCGCTGCACTACCTCAATAACAAGAACGTCCTTCCTCAGATTAGGAGACCAAAACGGAACACAATATTCCAGGTGAGGCCTCACCAAGGCCCTGTACAACTGCAGTAAGACCTCCCTGCTCCTGTACTCAAATCCCCCAGCTATGAAGGCCAACATACCATTTGCCTTCTTCACTGCCTGCTGTACCTGCATGCCAACTTTCAATGACTGATGAACCATGACACCCAGGTCTCGTTGCACCTCCCCTTTTCCTAATCTGCCGCCATTCAGATAATATTCTGCCTTCGTGTTTTTGCCACCAAAGTGGATAACCTCACATTTATACACATTATACTGCATCTGCCGTGCATTTGCCCACTCACCTAACCCGTCTAAGTCACCCTGCAGCCTCTTAGCATTCCCTTCACAGCTCACACTGCCACCCAGTTTAGTGTCATCTGCAAACTTGGAGATATTACACTCAATTCCTTCATCTAAATCATTAATGTATATTGTGAAGAGCTGGGGTCCCAGCACTGAGCCCTGCGGTACTCCACTAGTGTTACTGCCTCCCATTCCGAAAAGGACCCATTTATCCCGACTCTCTGCTTCCTGCCTGCCAACCAATTCTCTATCCACGCCACTACATTACCCCCAATACCATGTGCCTTGGTCTTGTACACCAATCTCTTATGTGGTACCTTGTCAAAGGCCTTTTGAAAGCCCAAATACACCACATCCACTGGTTCTCCCTTGTCCACTCTACTAGTTACATCCTCAAAAAATTCCAGAAGATTTGTCAAGCATGATTTCCCTTTCATAAATCCATGCTGACTTGGACTGATCCTGTCACCGCTTTCCAAATGCGCTGCTATTTCATCCTTAATAATAGATTACAACATCTTCCCCGGCAGGCTAACCGGTCTATAATTACCCGTCTTCTCTCCCTTCTTTTAAAAAAAGTGGTGTTGCATTAGCTACCCTCCAGTCCATAGGAACTGATCCAGAGTCGATAGACTGTTGGAAAATTATTACCAATGCATCTACTACTTCTAGGGCCACCTTCTTAAGTACTCTGGGATGCAGACAATCAGGCCCTGCGGATTTATCGGCCTTCAATCCCATCAATTTCCCCAACACAATTTCCCGCTTAATAAAGGATACCCTTCAATTCCTCCTTCTCACTAGACACTCGGTCCCCTAGTACATCCGGAAGGTCATTTGTGTTTTCCTTCGTGAAGACAGAACCAAAGTATTTCTTCAGTTGGTCTGCCATTTCTTTGTTCCCCATTATTAATTCACCTGAGTCCGACTGCAAGGGACCTACGTTTGTTTTCACCAATCTTTTTCTCTTCACATATCTATAGAAGCTTTTGCAGTCAGTTTTTATGTTTCCGGCAAGCTTCCCCTCATACTCTATTTTCCCCTCCGAATTAAACCCTTTTTCCTCTGCTGTATTCTAAATTTCTCCCAGTCCTCAGGTTTGCTACTTTTTCTGGCCAATTTATATGCCTCTTCGTTGGATTTAACACTCCTTAATTTCCCTTGTTAGTCACGGTTGAGCCACCTTTCCTGTTTTATTTTTACTCCAGACAGGGATGTACAACTGTTGAAGTTCTTCCATGTGATCTATAAATGTTTGCCATTGCCTATCCACCGTCAACCCTTTAAGTATCATTTGCCAGTCTATTCTAGCCAATTCAAGCCTCATGCCATCGAAGTTAGCTTTCCTTAAGTTTAGACCCTAGTTTCTGAATTAACTGTGTCACTCTCAATCTTAATAAAGAATTCTACCATATTATGGTCACTCTTCCCCAAGGCTTTCTCATTACACAACACCCAGTCTAGGATGGCCAGCTCTCTAGTCGGTTCCTCCACATATTGGTCAAGAAAACCATCCCTAATACACTCCAGGAAATCCTCCTCCACCGCATTGCTACCATTTTGGTTAACCCAATCTATATGTAAATTAAAGTCGCCCATGATAACTGCTGTACCTTTATTGCACACATCCCTTATTTCTTGTTTTATGCTGTCCCCAACCTCACTACTACTGTTTGGTGGCCTGTACACAACTCCCACCATCGTTTTCTGCCCTTTGGTATTCCGCAGCTCCACCCATACCGATTCCACATCATCCAGGCTAATATCCTTCTTTACTATTGCATTCATTTCTTCTTTGACCAGCAATGCTACCCCACCTCCTTTTCCTTTCCGTCTATCCTTCCTAAATGTTGAATACCCCTGGATGTTGAGTTCCCAGACTTGGTCACCCTGGAGCCATGTCTCTCTGATGCCAAATACATCATATCCGTTAACTGCTTTCTGCGCAGTTAATTCGTCCACTTTATTCCGAATATTCCTCGCATTGAGGCACAGAACCTTCAGGCTTGTCTTTTTAACACACCTTGCCCCTTTAGAATTTTGCTGTAATGTGGCCCTTTTTGTTTTTTGCCTTGGGATTCTCTGCCCTCCACTTTTACTATTCTCCTTTCTATCTTTTGCCTCTGTATCCCTTTTATTTCCCTCTGTCTTCCTGCATAGGTTCCCACCCCCCTGCCATATTAGTTTAACTCCTCCCCAACAGCACTAGCAAACACTCCCCCTAGGACATTGGTTCCGGTCCTGCCCAGGTGTAGACCGTCCGGTTTGTACTGGTCCCACCTTCCCCAGAACCGGTTCCAATGTCCCAGGAATTTGAATCCCTCCCCTCTGCACCACTCCTCAAGCCACGTATTCATCTGAGCTATCCTGCGATTCCTACTCTGACTAGCACGTGGCACTGGTAGCAATCCTGAGATTACTACTTTTGAGGACCTACTTTTTAATTTAGCTCCTCGCTCCCTAAATTCATCTCGTAGGATCTCATTCTGTTTTTTACCTATATCGTTGGTACCAATGTGCATCACGACAACTGGCTGTTCTCCCTCCCTCTTCAGAATGTCCTGCACCTGCTCCGAGACATCCTTGACCCTTGCACCAGGGAGGCAACATACCATTCTGGAGTCTCGGTTGCGGCCGCAGAAACGCCTATCTATTCCCCTTACAATTGAATCCCCTATCACTGTCGCTTTCCCACTCTTTTTCCTGCCCTCTTGTGCAGCAGAGCCAGCCACGGTGCCATGAACTTGGCTGCTGCTGCCCTCCCCTGATGAGTCATCCCTCTCAACAGTACCCAAAGCGGTGTATCTGTTTTGCAGGGGGATGATCGCAGGGGACCCCTGCACTACCTTCCTTGCACTGCTCTTCCTGCTGGTCACTCATTTCCTATCTGGCTGAGCACCCTTTACCTGCAGTAAGACCAACTCGCTAAACGTGCTATTCACATCATTCTCAGCATCGTGGATGCTCCAGAGTGAATCCACCCGCAGCTCCAGTGCCGCAATGCGGTCCGTCAGGAACTGGAGGCGGATGCACTTCCTGCACACATAGTCGTCAGGGACACCGGAAGCGTCCCTGACTTCCCACATAGTACAGGAGGAGCATAACACGTGTCCGAGCTTTCCTGCCATGACTTAACCCTTAGATACACTTAATTTGGCAACAACAATGCTAAAGGTTACTTACTAATAAAGAAAAAGAAAAGCTACTCACCAATCACCAGCCAATCACTTACTCCCTTGGCTGTGACGTCACCTTTCGATTTCTTTCTACTTCTTTACTGCCTTCTCCCTGTAGCTGCACAAGCCCCGCCTCTCTACACACCTCCCGAGCCTCTCGCCGACTCACCACGGCTCCTGACGACTCTCGGACGCTGGGCCTTTTTATAGGCTTCTCCGAGGCGTGAATTGGCTAGGATAGATTGGCGACTGATACTTAAGGGGTTGACAGTGGATGGGCAATTTCAGACATTTAGAGACCGCATGGATGAACTACAATAATTGTACATTCCTGTCTGGCATAAAAATAAAAAAGGGAAGGTGGCTCAACCGTGGCTATCAAGGGAAATCAGGGATAGCATTAAAGGCAAGGAAGTGGCATACAAATTGGCCAGAAATAGCAGCGAACCTGGGGACTGGGAGAAATTTAGAACTCAGCAGAGGAGGACAAAGGGTTTGATTAGGGCAGGGAAAATAGAGTACGAGAGGAAGCTTGCAGGGAACATTAAGACGGACTGCAAAAGCTTCTATTAGATAAGTAAAGAGAAAAAGGTTAGTAAAGACAGTCAGAATCAGGGGAAGTCATAACGGGGAACAAAGAAATGGCAGACCAATTGAACAAGTACTTTGGTTCGGTATTCACTAAGGAGGACACAAACAAACTTCCGGATATAAAAGGGGTCAGAGGGTCTAGTAAGAAGGAGGAAATTAGTCGGGAAATTGTGTTGGGGAAAATTGATGGGATTGAAGGCCGATAAATCCCCAGGGCCTGATGGTCTGCATCCCAGAGTACTTAAGGAGGTGGCCTTGGAAATAGCGGATGCATTGACAGTCATTTTCCAACATTCCATAGACTCTGGATCGGTTCCTATCGAGTGGAGGGTAGCCAATGTAACCCCACTTTTTAAAAAAGGAGGGAGAGAGAAAACAGCGAATTATAGACCGGTCAGCCTGACCTCAGTAGTGGATAAAATAATGGAATCAATTATTAAGGATGTCTTAGCAGCGCATTTGGAAAGAGGTGACATGATAGGTCCAAGTCAGCATGGATTTGTGAAAGGGAAATCATGCTTGACAAATCTTCTGGAATTTTTTGAGGATGTTTCCAGTCGAGTGGACAAGGGAGAATCAGTTGATGTGGTGTATTTGGACTTTCAGAAGGCTTTCGACAAGGTCCCACACAAGAGATTAATGTGCAAAGTTAAAGCACATGGGATTGGGGGTAGTGTGCTGACGTGGATTGAGAACTGGTGGGCAGACAGGAAGCAAAGAGTAGGAGTAAATGGCTACTTTTCAGAATGGCAGGCAGTGACTAGTGGGGTACCGCAAGGTTCTGTGCTGGGGCCCCAGCTGTTTACATTGTACATTAATGATTTAGACGAGGGGATTAAATGTAGTATCTCCAAATTTGCAGATGACGCTAAGTTGGGTGGCAGTGTGAGCTGCGAGGAGGATGCTATGAGGCTGCAGAGTGACTTGGTTAGGTGAGTGGGCAAATGCATGGCAGATGAAGTATAATGTGGATAAATGTGAGGTTATTCACTTTGGTGGTAAAAAGAGAGAGACAGACTTTTATCTGAATGGTGACAGATTAGGAAAAGGGGAGGTGCAACAAGACCTGGGTGTCATGGTACATCAGTCATTGAAGGTTGGCATGCAGGTACAGCAAGCGGTTAAGAAAGCAAATGGCATGTTGGCCTTCATAGCGAGGGGATTTGAGTACAGGGGCAGGGAGATGTTGCTACAGTTGTACAGGGCCTTGGTGAGGCCACACCTGGAGTATTGTGCACAGTTTTGGTCTCCTAACTTGAGGAAGAACATTCTTGCTATTTAGGTAATGCAGCGAAGGTTTACCAGACTGATTCCCGGGATGGCGGGACTGACATATCAAGAAAGACTGGATCAACTGGGCTTATATTCACTGGAGTTCAGAAGAATGAGAGGGGATCTCATTGAAACGTTTAAAATTCTGACGGGTTTAGACAGGTTAGATGCAGGAAGAATGTTCCCAATGTTGGGGAAGTCCAGAACCAGGGGTCACAGTCTAAGGATAAGGGGTAAGCCATTTAGGACCGAGATGAGGAGAAACTTCTTCACCCAGAGAGTGGTGAACCTGTGGAATTCTCTACCACAGAAAGTTGTTGAGGCCAATTCACTAAATATATTCAAAAAGGGATTACTACTCGGGGGATCAAGAGGTATGGCGAGAAAGCAGGAATAGGGTACTGAAGTTGCATGTTCAGCCATGAACTCATTGAATGGCGGTGCAGGCTCGAAGGGTCGAATGCCCTACTCCTGCACCTATTTTCTATGTTTATATGACTCACCTCCCGAGCCCCTCGCTGACGCACCATGACTCCTGATGACTCTCGGACGCTGGGCCTTTTTATAGGCCTCTCTGACTCACCACCCGAGCCTCTCGCCGACGCACCACAGTGGCAAAAGGAATTCAATACGGATAAGTGTGAGGTCATTCTTTTGGGGAGGTCCATCAAGGTAAGGGAATACGCATTAAATGGTACGACACTGAAAAGTATAGAGGAACAAAGAGACCTTGCAGTGCAGGTGCGCAGATCCCAAAAGGTAGCAAGCCAGGTCGATAAGGTGATTAAGAAGGCATATGGAATACTTGCGTTTATTAGTTGGGGCATGGAATACAAGAGCAAGGAGGCTGTGCTTGAACTGTATAAAACACTGGTTAGGCTGCAGCTGGAGTACTGCGTGCAGTTCTGGTCACCACATTACAGGAAAGATGTGATTGCACTGGAGAGGGTACAGAGGAGATTTACAAAAATGCTGCCTGGACTGGAGAATTTTGGCACATGGAAAGGTTGGAGATGCTGGGTCGGTTTTCTTTGGAACAGAGGAGGCTGAGGGGAGACCTAATTGAGGTGTATAAAATTATGAGGGGCCTAGATAGTGGATCGGAAGGACTGGTTTCCCTTGGCAGAGGGGTCATAGATTTTAAGTAATTGGGAAGAGGTATAGAAGGGATATGAGGTGAAATTTCTTCACCCAGTGGGTTGTAGTGATCTGGAACTCACTGCCTGAAAGGGTGGCAGAGGCAGAAAGCCTCACCGCATTTTAAAAATACTTGGGTGTGTACTTGAATTGCTGTAACCTACAAGGCTATGAACTAAGAGCTGGGAAATGGGATTAGGCTGGATAGCTCTTGGTCGACTGACGCGGACACGATGGGCCGAAATGGCCTCCTTCTGGGCTGTAAATTTCTAAGATTCTATAATAATAGAGGACTATCTTTTTTGAAAGCATTCTTAGCAATGGAGATGTGGGAATTCCATAAGATCAGTGAAGATAGGCCAATGTCAGTTGATGAAGATGGGAGTTGTTGATTTGATCTGAGATATGAATTTGGGCCCATTAAAGTCAGATGCAGATAAGACTACAATGGATAATAAGGAAAGGGCAGACTTGTTCAATGTATTTATTTCCACAGCGGAGGAAGAGGACAAAATACCAGCGTTACAAGGGAACCTAAAAATAGAGAAACAACTTCGTGGATTTAATACAAGTAACAAAATGGTCATGGGAAAAATTATTGGGTCTTGGGATAGCTAAATCTCCAGGACCTGGTTTAGGGGAGGAAATTAAAGATGCACTCTAGATTCAGTCATTGTGCCTGATTAGAAAGTCACTTCATTGTGTTAGGTGGGAGGGGGCGAGAAACTGGATAATTACAGAGCCATCAGTTTATTAATTGTGGAAGTTCCAGCAATCTATCATCAGAAACAGACTGAGCCCCTGGACTAGTATACGCTGATCAGAGCAGCATGCTTTTGTGATGGGTGGGTCATGTTTGACTAATCCAGTTCCATTGTTTGAGGAGGCCACCAGCATGGTGGATAGGAGAGTGTCTATCGCTTTTGTCTATATGGATTTCCAGAAGGAATTTGATAAAGTTCTGCACAAGCGATCATTAGAAAAGATGAAAGTGCATGGAATTCGAGGTAACTTTGTGAAGTGGGTAGGAGACCGAGAACATTCTCTGATTCATGGGATGTCACAAATGGCGTTCCCCAGGGATCTGTACTGAGGCCTCGGATTTTCACCCTATATATTAATGACTTGGATGAAGGAATAGAGAATTGTAGATCCAGATTTGCAGATGGCACTAAGTTAGGTAGAGTATGTTGTGTACATGCGAACAGGAAGTTACAAAGAGGCATCGACAGACTGAGTGAGTAGGCAAAATTATGGCAGATTGAATTCAATGTCGGGGAGTTTGAGTTCATCCATTTTGGATCTGAAAAAAACAAATTGTCACATTTTCTTAATGGCCAGAGATGAGTGTCTGTGGGGAAACGGGAATGTACACAAATCACAAAGTACAGGGGGGAAACAAAGGGGTTGCAATTCAGAAGTGAGGAAGCGATGTTTCAGTTGTACAGCACCTCGGCCAGACTCAAACTGACAATTTTTGGCAAGAAACCTCAAGAAAGATGTATTGGCCTTGGAAGGACTACAGTGGGGATTTGCAGGAATTATTTGCCAGGGCTTAAAGGGTTAAATTATGAGGACAGGTTGCATAAACGTGGCTTGTATTCCCTTGAGTTTAGAAGGTTGAGGGTGATGGAATCAATTTATTCAATAGAGTAGATACAGGGAAACTATTTCCTCTGGTGGGGGAATCCAGAACAAGAGGGCACACTCAAAATTACAGCCAGCCAGGTTGAGATGAATTATATTTTTGTTAGGTAAGGGGATCAAGTGATATGGATAAAGATGGGTAAATGGAGTTGAGGTACAGTTGAGTCATGATCTAACTGAATAGCGGAACAGGCTCGAGAAATTGCATGGTCTCCTCCTTTTCCTATGCTTCCACTGCCATAAGAACACGAGAACATAAGAAATATTAGCAGGAATCGGCCATTTGGCCCCTCGAGCCTGTTCTGCCATTCAATAAGATCATGGCTGATCTGATCATGGACTCAGCTCCACTTCCCTGCCTGCTCCCCTTAACCCTTTACTTGTTACTTCTGTGTGAACTACTATCAGATCAGTCCTTAATTTGCCTTTCACCTGTTTAAATTTGTCCCTTTTATTAATATTCATGACATAAAGTAAGAGATTTGCTGTTTATTATCTTCTACAGCTCTAAGTGCGTACATGTCAGTAATTCGGTGTATGTGAATTGCTTTGGTACATTTGTAATAGACATCGTGTTCTATAAATCCATTCATTCTTTCTCTAAGGTGTCTCAGTAACTTCCTTTCAATGTTCTCAATGTCAGGATAAGCTTTATGACTATTTTTCTCTGCCTGGAATGATTATCGTGTGTGTCTGTAGCCAAACTGCAAAAAATATTCAAGTAATAGTTTGACTGCAGCTTCAACATGATATCCTTCAACTTGCATTAATTTACTATGCTTTCTGTTTCAGTGATTGGGCAAGTTTCTAAATTCTAAAATGCTTCTACCTTCTGGTGGACTTCTGGAACCTTTCCAGAGTTCTACAGTCCTTAAAATTTCTCTGAAAGCCCAGACTTGGTGCAAAAATGGCAGCGAAGTGACATTCGGTCACCTATTGATGGCATGCAGTGTGGATCAGAGATGATACTTGGGTTGTATTTGCTCAGTGCAATTATTGTGATCAGTGTGCCAAACCCAAGACCAAAGAGGAAAATGAGATGAAGAGTTTGAGTTTGGCATGCAACGGGCCAGTAATGCATTGAAATATACAAGATCAGCCTGGGTTTAGAGTCCTACACAACCATCACTGTCAATATGAACAACAATATCTTGCATTTAAATAGTGCCTTTAATGTAATAAAATATCCCAAGATGCATCACAGGAGAATTAAAAGACAAATATTTGACACTAAGCCATATAATTAGGGCAGATGACCAAAAGCTTGGTCAAAGAGGTAGGTTTTAAGGAGTGTCTTAAATGAGGAAAGGATAGTAGTATGGCGGGGAGGTTTAGGGAGGGAATTCCAGAGCTTTGGGCCTAGGCAATAGAAGGCACGGCTACCAATGGTTGAGTAATTATGATCAAGGTTGCTCAAGCGCAGAATTGGAGGCGTGCAGAAATCGTGGGGCGCTGCGGGGGAGGGGGAGTTGGGCTGGGGGAAATTACAACGATAGGGAGGGGAGGGATTTGAAAACCAGGATAAGAATTTTGAAATTGAGGTGTTGCTTAACTGGGAGCCAATGTAGGTCAGCGAGCTCAGGGGTGATGGGTGAGCAGAACTTGGTGAGAGTTAGGACACGGGCAGCCTAGTTTTGGATGACTTCAAGTTTACGTAGGGTAGAACGTGGGAGGTCAGCCAGGGGTGCGCTTGACTCGTCCAGTCGAGAGATAACAAAGACAGGGATGAGGGTTTAAGCAGCAGATGAACTGAGGCTGGGGCAGGCGATGTTACGGAGGTGGAATTAGGCGATTATGGAGGTAGAAATAGGTGGTCTTAGCTATTCCGTTATTCGTACATCACTGGTAATGCCAGCATTTATTGCCCATCCCTAACTGCCCTTGAGAAGGTGGTGAGCCACCTTCTTGAACTGCTACAGTTGGTGTGGTAACTGAGTGACTTGCTCAGCCATTTCAGAGGGCAGTTAAGAGTCAACCACATTGCTTTGGGTCTGCGTCACGTATAGACCAGACCAGGTGAGAGCAGCAGATTTCCTTCCCTAAAGGACATTAATGAACCAGATGAGTTTTTAAACGACAAGCCAGTGGTTTTATGCTACTAGCCTTTTATTCCATGTTTATTTAATAGCCGTGGTGGGATTTAAACTCACCGGATCATCAGTCCAGGCCTCTGGATTACTAGTCCAGTAACATAACCACTATGCTACTGTTCCCTGCTGCAGATATGTGGTCGGAAGCTCATTTCAGGGTCAAGTATGACACCAAGATTGCGAACAGTGTGGTTGAGCCTCAGACAGATGTTAGGGAGAAGGATGGAGTCAGTGGCAGGGACTGAAAACAATGGTTTTGTTCTTCCCAATATTTAATTGAAGAAAATTTCTGCTGATCCAGGACAAGCAGTCTGTCAATTTAGAGACAGTAGAGCAGTCGAGAGAAGTGGTGGGGAGGTAGAGCTGGGTGTCGTCAATGTACTTGTGGAAACTGACGCTGGCTGATGTCGCCAAGGGATAGCATGTAGTTGAGAAATAGGAGGGGCCCAAGGATAGATCCTTGGGGGACACCAGAGATAGCGATGCGGGAGCGGGAAGAGAAGCTGTTGCAGGTGATTCTCTGGCCAACATTAGATAGATAAGAATGGAACCAGGCGAGTGCAGTCCCACCCAGCTGGACGGTGGTGGAGAGGCGTTGGAGGTAGATGGAGTGATCAGCCATGCCAAAGGCTGCAGACAAGTGAGGAAGGACGAGGAGGAATAGTTTACCTTTGTCACAGTTACAAAGGATGTTATTTGGGATGGGGTGGAAACCTGATTGGAGGGATTCAAACATGGATCTCCAGGAATGATGGGCGCGGATTTGGGAGGTGACAACACGTTCAAGGACTTTGGAAAGGAAAGGGAGGTTGGAGATGGGGTGATAGTTTGCAATGGTAGAGGGGTCAAGGGTTAGATTTTTGAGAGGGGTGATGACATTAGATTTGAGGGAGGGGGGACAGTACCTGAGGAGAGGGAACCATTAACAATGTCTGCTATTATGGGAGCCAGAAAAGGAAGTTGGGTGGTCAGCAGTTTAGTGGGAATAGGTTCAAGGGAGCAGGAAATGGGTCTCATGAGCATGGAGAGGTCATGAGGAGGGATCGGAGAGAAACTGGAGAAGCGTGAGAGTTCAGGGCTAGAGCAAGTTTGGCCCAGAGGCAGCTGAATGGATGGTCTCAATCTTCAAGACAAAGCAGTTCATGAGCTCCTCACACGTTGGAGGAGACTGGGGAGAGGGGGGTTAAGAAGACGGATAGAAGCCAGGGTTTATGATTCTGAGCAGTTTTGACAGACGAGAGCAGGAACTGATGGTGCTTCATGTGGTCCAACCAGAACTGGCACAAAGATGATATGAGGCACAAAATAACCTGATTTGTACAGTGCACACCAGATTCACTCTGGCACAAGTGTTGGCATTTGAAGGGGTTTGTCACCGAGGAGGGTCCAGTGGTAATATGATTATAAGAATCCCATGTCCTTCAGATATTGGTATTGGAGTTTCACCCCTGATGACAAGTGGAAGATGGAAGATTTGCTTCTGTTGTTGCAAGATTTGGCACCTTTAAAATTTTGTAGAATTTTTCCTTTTCAAAAATAAAACTTACAGCCGATTTATATGTTTGTTGTAATGTGACCGGACTTCAGAATGGCAACTGAGGGCCCAGGGCAATGAAAGGAGCTCTTTCACCGCTGATCCTGCAAGGCGACACTCACTGGTTGTAATGAGGTCACAAGCAGAGCACCATGAGCTGTGCTCAGCCTCGCTCCACTGTAACTCTCCCCTTCTTTCCTCCATTTCAGAAGCAAATCCACACCGAGTGGGCCACCAAACACCAATGGGGTGCAGACAGAAATCTTCGATTACGACAGATTGAAACAGGTGTGTTGGGCAGCTTTTGTATTTTTTCTTTTCCCAGATTATTTAGTTAAAATATAAACATTGTGCCCATGACAGACTTTGCCTCTGCTCTTTCCCAGTGTGTTTCGGTTTTTCTTTCAAGCTCTTAGTCATCTGTAGTTTTCTTCATGCAGTGAGGGGTGATTGACTTGCCAAATGACTGTCAGCTTGTCATTATTACCACGTGTGGACATTGTCACTGTGGAAGACCAGCTCAATTTTACTGTTTCACTTCTAGTGGACATCCAACAAGGGGATGGGAAAATATAATTTCCAAATAATATAATCTGAACTATGATTTTATATTAAAAATGCCACATTTCAAAAGTCCATTCTTCCTATTCTGATCACTGAACAGTAAGGTGCCCTTTGTTCACCCTCTCCTCCAGTCCCACTCTGCTTTGAGGGGATGATAACTGGGCTGTGATTGCTGAGTGCAGTATCACCATGTCCCAGTTTGAGGGGATGATAACTGGCTGTGATTGCTGAGTGCAGTATCACCATGTCCCAGTTTGAGGGGATGATAACTGGCTGTGATTGCTGAGTGCAGTATCACCATGTCCCAGTTTGAGGGGATGATAACTGGCTGTGATTGCTGAGTGCAGTATCACCATGTCCCAGTTTGAGGGGATGTGATAGTTGGGATGAAGTTCTTGAATGCAGATTATTTCTGACATTGTCCTTTTTCTTGTTTTCTTTTTCTTAACTTGGCTACTTTTTTTTAAAAAACAGGATATCTTGGAAGAAATGAGGAAAGAACTTCAGAAACTAAAAGAGGAGCTTATCGATGGTGAGAGTAGACACTGGATTATAAGCTAACTAGTCGATCTCCGATTTGCTTCACAATGTTGTTGATCATGACATCCAGTAGTAATTGAATTTTTTGACACGGGCACCAACCTCCCCCTGCAGACTTTTAAACCTAGGTGAACAAAACAGACATGACTAACAAGAAGCCAAAGTGACATCATCTAAATGATCATTTGATCATTGGGTCAATGAGATTTCTGGACCGTAACTAAGAACTTGAAAGATTGCATGATTATGACTGGCCAATAAGATTGCACGAAAGGATTTATTTTTAAATGAGCATAGCCAGTCTGAGGAGCTCTCCAGATAGGAATGATCTAGCATGAGGCCCACGTTTGTCTTGTTTTTGATATTGATGTGGAAAAGGCTCTTCCACCTACACATCCCCCAGCAGTGAAATGTGAAATTTAACCTTTGAGCCATCAAGTAAAAGTAGGGAGTCTGGGAGCTGAACCCTGAGGAAGTGGGTCCAACTTTAAAAATTGTGACAGCCCTGGCCCAGAGACAGCTGCTAGGTCATGAGTTGCAGATTGGGAGTGGAGGAGAGGTGCAGCATTTTCAAGATAGCATTAGATAGTCTATCATGTGGAACAGAATATTTTTATACCATTTTCTGAAAGAGCTATCCAATTAGTCCCACTCCCCTGTTCTTTCCCCATAGTCTTGCATTTTTTTTCCTTTTAAACTATATATCCAATTCCCTTTTGAAAGTTATTATTTAATTGGCTTCCTTCACCTTTGCAGGCAGCGCATTCCAGATCATAACTTGCTGCGTTAAAACAACATCTCCTCCTGAAGCATTCCTTGACGCCTGCTAATCCCAAGCTTTCAAATTAGAATGTGATTGATTCGTCTCCCCCCTCATTCTTTTTCAGAACTATCTTAAATCTGTGTCCTAGTTACTGACCCCCAGCCAATGGAAATAGCTTATCAGATCCCTTATGTACATGTCCTTCACACCGCTGTTCTAAGGATAACAATCCCAGTTTCTTTAGTCTCTCCACATAACTGAAGTCTCTGATCTCTGGTATTTCTACTAAATCTCCTCTGCACCCGCTCCAAGGCTTTGATATCCTCACTAAAGTGTGATGCTCAGACTTGTACGCAATAGTCCAGTTGAGGCCTAACCGGTGATTTATAAAGGATTAACATAACTTCATTACTTTTGTACTCTATGCCTGTATTCATAAAGCCAAAGGTCCCATATGCTTTTTAACAGCTTTTTCAACTTGTCCTGTCACCTTCAAATATTTGTGCTTGTGAATCCCAGGTCTCTCTTCCTACACCCCCTTCAAAATTGTACCATTCAGTTTATGTTGCCTCCTTATTCTTACTTCCAAAATGCATCACTCCAAACTTCCCTGTGTTAAATTTCATCGGCCATGTGTCTGCCATTTCACCAAGACTGTCTGACCACCTGAAGTCTGCAGCTATCCTCATTGTTTACTACATTTCCAAGTTTTGTGTCTTTAAACTTTAAAATTATGCCCTGTATACCCAGGTCATCAATATATACCATAAAGAGCAGTAGTCCTAATACTGGCCCCTGGTGAATACCACTGTATCCTTCCCTCCAGTCTGGAAAAAAAAAACATTCACTACTATTGTGTCTCAGCCAATTTCGTATCCACGCTGCCACTGCCACATATATCCCATTGGCTTCACTGTTGCTAACAAGTCTATTATATGGCACTTATTATTAAACTTTTGAAAATCTCATCATCATTATAGGCAGTCCGTCAGAATCGAGGAAGACTTGCTTCCACTCTAACAGTGAGTTCTTAGGTGACTGAACAGTCCAATATGAGAACCACAGTCCGTGTCACAGGTGGTACAGATAGTCGTTGAGGGAAGGGGTGGGTCAGGTTTGCCGCACGCAACTGCGCATGATTTCTGCATGCTCTCGGTGATGAGACTCGAGATGCTCAGTGCCCTCCCGGATGCATATCCTCCACTTTGGCCAGGGACTCCCAGGTGTCGGTGGGGATGTTGCACTTTATCAGCGAGGTTTTGAGGGTGTCCTTGAAACATTTCCTCTGCCCACCTTTGGCTTATTTGCCGTAAAGGAGTTCCGAGTAGAGCGCTTGCTTTGGGAGTCTTGTGTCAGGCATGCGAACTATTGTGAAATATTTAAATATAATACTTGACACAAGTCTGTATATGGAGAAAAGAGTTATTTTTACTCGATCGATCAAGGGAGAAACGGCTCGCACCAGTCCCGTAACTGGATACACCTCCACCGCTCTCACTGAACAATCGTGGGTTACTGTCTTTCTAAGGTCAAAATACGTAAAAAATCATGAAATTGCGCGCGAAAGCTTTCCATTTGTTGTTTCCCTGACGCTTCATAAATTTTCGCCTACCGACTATGATTACATTGGTTAATACAACTATACTGACAAAGTTTTGTTGCCTCCCCTGTGCGCCCTTTATCTGATTAGTTACATGCTACATCATTTTCATGCCTGTGAACTCTTCCCATCCTGGCCGATCTGCCCTCAACCAGCTGGGATGTTCGCAATCATCCTTTGTTTCCTGTAATCTCTTACCACCCCATGTGACCTAGCCTTGGAGTTTATTTTTCGTTGAATAATGTCTCCAACCTAGACCAACTGTCTTTTTTTCTGTGATAAGGTGATTTCGCTTCCTGAGAGTTCTAGTTCAACATTTCCCCTGTATTAGCACGTATCTTTTCTGGGGTTTTTTCCCTCAGTCTTGCTTATGGTTTTAACTTTACTTAATTAGGTTCCCTCTGATTAATTAGATTCCCTCTGATTAATTTTTTTCCCACTACACGAACAATGTGGCCTGCCCAGCGGAGCTGATTGACTGTGGTCAGTGTTTCAATGCTGGGGATATTGGCCTGGTCGAGGATGCTAATGTTGGTGCATCTGTCCTCCCAGAGGATTTGCAGGATCTTGCGGAGACATCGTTGGTGATATTTCTCCAGCAACTTGAGGTGTCTACTGTACATGGTCCATGTCTCTGAGCCATACAGGAGGGTGGGTATTACTACAGCCCTGAAGACCATGAGCTTGGTGGCAGATTTGAGACCTGGTCTTCGAACACTCTTTTCCTCAGGCTGCTGAAGGCTGCACTGGCTCACTGGAGGCGGTGTTGAATCTCATCAATGAATGTCTGTCCTTGTTGATAAGAAGCTCCCGAGGTATGGGAAATGGTCCATGGTGTCCAGGGCCGCGTCGTGGATCTTGATGACTGGGGGCAGTGCTGTGCGGCGAGGACAGACTGGTGGAGGACCTTTGTCTTACGGATGTTTAATGTAAGGCCCATGCTTTCGTACGCCTCAGTAAATACATTGACTATGTCCTGGAGTTCAGCCTCTGTATGTGTGCAGACGCAGGCGTCATCCGCGTACTGTAGCTCGCCAACAGAGGGTTGGGGTGGTCTTGGACCTGGCCTGGAAACAGCGAAGGTTGAACAGGTTCCCAACGGTTCTGTAGTTTAGTTCCACTCCAGTGGGGAGCTTGTTGATGGTGAGGTGGAGCATGGCAGCGAGGAAGATTGAGAAGAGGGTTGGCACGATGACACAGCCCTGCTTGACTCCCGTCCAGACGTGGATTGGGTCTGTGGTGGATCCGTTGGTAAGGATCACGACCTGCATGTCATCGTGGAGCAGGCGGAGGATGGTGACGAACTTTTGGGGGCATCGAAAACTGAGGAGGACGCTCCATAGACCCTCGCGGGTGATGGTGTCAAAGGCCTTTGTAAGGTCGAAGGTGGTCATGTATAAGGGCTGGCGCTGTTCCCTGCATTTTTCTTGCAACTTTCACGCTGTAAAAATCATGTCTGTTGTGCCCCGGAGGGGACGAAATCCGCACTGCGACTCCGGAAGGAGCTCCTCAGCCACAGGGAGAAGACGGTTGAGGAGGACTCTAGCGACAACTTTCCCAGTGGTTGATAGCAGGGAGATTCCTCTGTAGTTGCCGCAGTCGGACTTCTCCCCTTTTTTAAAGATGGTCACGATCACTGCATCTCTGAGATCTCCCGCCATGCTCTCCTCCCTCCAGATGCGAGAGCTGAGGTCATGTATTCGCACCAACAGTGCCTCTCCGCCATACTTCAGTGCCTCAGCAGGGATTCCATCCGCTCCCGTAGCCTTGTTGTTCTTAAGCTGTGTTATGGCTTTTTCTACCTCGTGCAGGGCTGGCGTTTTACTGAGGTGGCAGGTAACATGCTGCGGGATGGAGTTGAGGACACTCGAGTCAAAGGCAGAGTCTCGGTTGAGGAGATTTTCGAAGTGCTCCTTCCAGCGGGCTCTGACTACCTTGGTGTCTTTGATGAGTGTTTCCCCGTTCTCAGCCAGGGTGGGCCTTGTGAGTTTGGACCGTAGGTGGCCTTAGCTGCGGTGAAGAATCCTCATACATCATGGCTGTCGGCCAGCTGCTGTATCTCCTGTGCTTTCTCCATCCACTATCTGTTCTTTAGGTCCCGGGTTTTTTGTTGGACCTTGGCCTTAATGTAATGCTGCCTTGCTGCTCCCAAATCGGGTTGTTGTTTAAGGCTCAGAAATGCCCTGTGCTTGCGTTCTATTAGCTCTTGGATCTCCTGGTCATTCTCATCAAACCAGTCCTACATACACATCAACTGCACTACCTTCATCAACCCTCTGTTATTTCATCTAAGAACTCAAATCAAGTTTGGCAGACACCATTTGCTTTAGCAAATCCGTGCTAGCTGTCATTTATTAATCCATTTTTTTTTCAAGTGATCATTAATGTTGTCCCATTATGGTCTCCAGAAGATTCACTAGGCTGACTGGCTGGAAGGAGCGTGCGGCAAACCAGGCTCCCCACCCACCCTTTCCTCCAACCACTTTCTGCCCCACCTGTGACAGAGACTATACTTCCTGTATTAGACTGTACAGCCACCTGAGAACTCACTGTTGGAGTGGAAGCAAGTCTTCCTCAATTTTGAGGGACTGCCTATGATGATGAATTACTGGGTTTATCCCCCTCCCCTTTTTTGAACAGGGGTGTAACATTTGCAAACCTCTAGTCCTCTGACACCACTCCCATATCCAAGAAAGATTGGGAACATAGGGACAGAAGTAGGCCATTCAGCCCCTCAAACCTGTTCTGCCATTCAATTCGATCATGGCTGAAGTGTATCTGAACTCCATTTATCCATCTTGGTTCTGTAACGCTTAATACCCTTGCCTAACAAAGATCTTATTAATCTCAGTTTTGAAATTTTCAATTACTTGGCCTCAACTGCTTTTTGGGAGAGAGAATTCCAGATTTCCACAACCCTTTGTGTGAAGAAGTGCTTCCTGACATCACCTTTGCAGTGCCTAGCTTTAATTTTACAGTTCTGGACTCCTCTAACAGAGCAAATAGTTTCACTCACTACCTTATCAAATCCTTTAATCATCATAGACACCTCATTTAGTTCACCACAATCTTCCAGACTCAAGGGAATATAAAGTTGGTTTTGTGAAGCCTGTCCTCAAAATGTAACCTTTTTAGCTCCAGTATCATTCTGGTAAAACTGAACTGCACCCCCTCCATAGAATCATAGAATGGTTGCAGCTCAGAAAGAGGCCATTCGGCCCATTGAGCCCGTGCTGGCTCTCTGCAACAGCACCTCAGCTAGTCCCATTGCCCACCCTTTCCCCATGGCCCAGCATTTTGTTTTCCTTCAGGAACTTATCCAATTCTCTTTTGAAAGCCGTGATTAAGTCTGCCTCCACCACCCTTTCAGGCAGTGCATTCCAGATCCTAACCTCTCACTGTGTAAAAAAAGTTTTTATCAAATCTCCTCTCAACCTTCTCTGCTCCAAGGAGAACAATCCCAGCTTCTCTAGTCTCTCCACGTAATTGAAGTCCCTCATCCCTGAAACCATTCTAGTAAATCTTTTCTGCACCCTCTCTAAGGCCTTCACATCCTTCCTAAAGTGCAATGCCTAGAATTGGACACAATACTCCAGTTGAGGCCGAATCTGTGTTTTATAAAAGGTTGTTCATAACTTCCTTGCTGTTGTACTTTGCCTCTATATATACTCCCAGGCCGATATATCCTCCCTGAGGTGCGATGCCCGGAACTGAACACAGTGCTCTCGATGAGGTCGAACCAGTGCTCTGCACAGCTGTAATGTAACTTCCAGCCCTTGAGATAAAGGCCAATATTCCATGAGCCTTTTTGTACCTGTCAGCTAGCTTTTAGCGATTTTTGTATTTAGCCCCTAAATCTTGCTGCTCCTCCACAGTTCCTAGCTTCTCGCCATTTAGAAAATAGTCTGATCTATTTTTCTTGGGTCCAAGGAGGATGACTTCACACTTCTCCACATTAAAGTCAATCTGCAGGTTTTTCCCCGCTCACTTAATCAATCTATCCATGTCCCTTTGCAACTTTCTGCTCCCATCTACAGTTTATATTGCCACCTGACTTAGTGTTGTCAGCAAACTGGGATATATGGCTCTATTCCTTCATCCAAGTCATTTATAAATATAGTGAAAAGCTGCAACCCCAGCACCATTTGTCACATACTGCAAACTTGATTATATGCCTATTATTCCTATTCTGTCCCCTACCTCCTATTCTGTTTAAACAAGGGGGCAGACAAAAGACAAAAGGCAGGTAACTATAGGCCGGTTAGTTTAACATCTGTAGTGGGGAAAATGCTTGAAGCTATCATTAAGGAAGAAATGGCGGGACATCTAGATAGGAATAGTGCAATCAAGCAGACGCAACATGGATTCATGAAGGGGAAATCATGTTTAACTAATTTACTGGAATTCTTTGAGGATATAATGAGCATGGTGGATAGAGGTGTACCGATGGATGTGGTGTATTTAAATTTCCAAAAGGCATTCGATAAGGTGCCACACAAAAGGTTACTGCAGAAGATAAAGGTACGCAGAGTCAGAGGAAATGTATTGGCCTGGATCAAGAATTGGCTGGCTAACAGAAAGCAGAGAGTCGGGATAAATGGGTCCTTTTCGGGTTGGAAATCGGTGGTTAGTGGTGTGCCACAGGGATCGGTGCTGGGACCACAACTGTTTACAATATACATAGATGAAGAGGGGACAACAAAATTTTCAGATGACACAAAGATTAGTGGGAAAGCGGGTTGTGTAGAGGACACAGAGGCTGCAAAGAGATTTAGATAGGTTAAGCGAATGGGCTAAGGTTTGGCAGATGGAATACAATGTCGGAAAATGTGAGGTCATCCACCTTGGGGGAAAAAAAACAGTAAAAGGGAATATTATTTGAATGGGGAGAAATTACAACATTCTGCGGTGCAGAGGGATCTGGGGGTCCTTGTGCATGAAACTCTTTTAGGGAGTTAACGGAAAAACATTAAACCGTGCCCCCCGATCTGGGGGAAACACCAACATTTACGATGCCATTTTTTTTTTTGGCACAGAATTGAATTTTTCTCCAAGTGCCCCCTATAAAATCCCAAAAGTTAGTTTGCAGGTGCAGCAGGTAATCAGGAAGGCGAATGGAATGTTGGCCTTCATTGCGAGAGGGATGGAGTACAAAAGCAGGGAGGTCCTGCTACAAATGTACAGGGTATTGGTGAGGCCGCACCTGGAGTAGTGCATGCAGTTTTGGTCACCTTAATTAAGGAAGGATATACTAGCTTTGGAGGGGGTACAGAGACGATTCACTCGGCTGATTCCGGAGATGAGGGGTTTACCTTATGATGATAGATTGAGTAGACTGGGTCTTTACTCGTTGGAAACATTTAAAATAATGAAAGGGATAGACACGATAAAGGCAGAGAGGTTGTTTCCACTGGTCGGGGAGACTAGAACTAGGGGGCACAACCTCAAAATACCGGGGAGCCAATTTAAAACCGAGTTGAGAAGGAATTATTTCTTCCAGAGGGTTGTGAATCTGTGGAATTCTCTGCCCAAGGAAGCAGTTGAGGCTAGCTCATTGAATGTATTCAAATCACAGATAGATTGATTTTTAACCAATAAGGGAATTAAGGGTTACGGGGAGCGGGCGGGTAAGTGCAGCTGAAGTCCTCGGCCAGATCAGCCATGATCTTGTTGAATGGTGGAGCAGGCTCGAGGGGCTAGATGGCCTACTCCTGTTCCTAATTCTTATGTTCTTATCCTAGCCCTACCCATATCCATAGGCTACCTTCCAATTCCATGCATGCTCATTTTTGTTGACAGTCTTGTGTGGAATCTGGAGACATGACTTGCCCGTTACAAATCCATGCTGGCTCTTTCTGATCAGTTCATATCTGTCCTAGTGCTCAGTCACTCTGACTTCAATAACTGATTCTAAAGTTCCCACAACAGATGTTGGACAAAAGGCCTAATTACCTAGTTTATCCTTTATACTTTTCTTAAATTGAAAGGTTGTGACCAGAGCCTCCTATTTCCACCCTCAGCAACCTTGGATATATCCCATCCGGACCGGGAACCTTTTCTACTTTCAGCACTGCCAACCTTTGCTGTGACATTGGTGAAGATAGATGCCAAGTACTCAGTGCTTCATTTAGTTTTCACTGCAAAATTGTTTCCTACGACTGCAATTGATAAACTTTTTAAAGAATCTATGAAGTTTTTAAAACAGTGTAATGGACAACTCTCAGATCTCCAGTTGTGTGGAGAGTCTGGAGAACCTGGGATTGTTCACCTTGCATCAGAGAAGGTTTAATAGAGATTTAATAAAGGTGTTCAAAATGATGAACGGTTGTGATCGAGTAGATAGGGAGAAACTTTCTGCTGTCAGAGTCGATAACCAGAGGACACAGATTTAAGATCACTGGCAAACGAACTCGGGGGGGGAAATGAGATTTTTTTAATGCAGTGAGTTATGATGGTCTGGAACGCACTGCCGGAAAGGGTGGAGGAAGCAGATTCAGTAGTAACTTTCAGAAGGGAATTGGATATGTAAAGGAGAAGTTTGCAGTGCTATGGGGAAATAACTAATTGGATAGCTCTTTCAGAGAGCCAGTACAGGCACAGTGGCCTGAATGGCCTCCTTTACTGTAAGATCCTGTGATCTGATACAGAATGAGTAAGATGCAAAGGTCAGCAGACTGCCCCATTGAGTACTCGCAGTAAGTAAAGCACGAGTTAGATGTGGAATACAGCTCCCTTTATTCTACCTTAACATATCTTGCTTACAAAGGAGATTGACATTTTGCATAGAGTTGCGTGTGGATATGTGCTGTGGTTTGAGGTGGCTCCCATACTTATTTCTCAGGAGTCTTAGGAATCAAATAAATAATTTTACCCCAGCAGTCTCCGCTAGATTCAAACTCTGGTCTTGGAGGCCAAAGGTCAGGCATTAAAAAATAAGGTTCCATTTTTGATAAAGGTGTTCAGCCTGTTGGCCAGTAGGTTCCAGGCTAAGTTTACTAATCCATGCCCGGGCAGAAGTTGGGGCACGACAATTAGTGTCCAGGGCTAGAAAAAGAAACATTCAGCCGGGGTGAGGCAGATCATTATCCAGTGGCTCTTGGAATGTGTGTATGACATCAGATGAGAACAGGATTGGTTATGATACTTTTATGCTCATGGTAAATGGGCTCATGCATGAAAGATGGCCACTTGGCTGGAGAACTTGGCTGCATCCCTGGAACAACAGCTACTTGCATTTATATAGCACCCTTAAAGTAGTATACCGTCCCAAGGTGCAGGAAGTAAACAGCTTCAAGAAGGAAAAACTTACTGGGGTGTCAGTCAAACAACAAGAATGTATTAAGTCCAGGTTTGTGCTGAAAAGAATAAGATTATACTAAAGCATGCCCACCTTTTTCTTCACAGCAATCAGACAGGAACTGAGCAAGTCCAACAATGCGTAGACAACGTGCCGAATGGAATTGACCCTTTTATTAAGATGTGATGACTAATGACAGTGAGAGGGTGATGAGAAAATGACAAAGACAACCCAGCAAAGGAGGAGAGGGAGGAAGGAGAGCCCTCCCGCGTGCTGCAATTCGAGATTTTGCAGACAGCCTCGTCACACCGTCGTGCTTTTCTTTTTTTTCCCCTCACTGCTTGCCGCTTTTTCTGACTTTGTTCTTGGAGGAAGAGAGTCTTAAAGTTACTGTAATATTATGCAAAGATTCTAAGTCCGTCAAAACCGAATCGCAGTGTGCTGAAAAGTCACGTCAATTGAAAGAAAAAACTTGCACAACAATTGTGTTCCTTTTGTTTTTTCCTCTAGGAGGTGGGTTATAATTTGAGCACAAATCCTGGAGACAGCTAACTATAGAGCAGTTTGTGCTGCGCTTCCCAGGAGTGTGGCCCTGCCTCAGTTGCAATGGCACAGTTTATACATATAGGAAGATGCATTGGGTATAAACCCCTGGCAGAGTGGAAATGTGCTCTATAGTGAGGGTGTCCTGGAATTATCTGTTATTTTTCTAATATTCAAAGCAATGACAGGTCACAGGGTTGAAGGATACAGTGATGCCTTCCTTAGTTTATTGTGATAATGCTTTACCAAATCAAAGACTTGTCTGTCGATCCAATCAATAATGTAAGTTATCAGTACAGTATCGATAATTGTTTTTCCCTGATTTTGCGCATGTTGAGAAGTAATTCTTTTTGTATCTCAAATTCGGCTTTAAACTGGTCTTTTATCCATTTTATCTGAGCAATACTCAATCATGTTAATTTGCCGTCCAGTTGCCTTTTTTAAATGTGTCTGACAGGAGTGAGAGGTTGGGTCAGTGTAGTCTGACACTTTGTGCCCATGTGGGTGACATCTGTATATTCTGATAAACATGGTACAATTCTACGCACATTGAGTTTATCCTTCCAGATTTCATCAAGTCTGTGTGATTAGTAATATACTTTCCTGGAAAAGAAACCACTTCTGAATGTCTATTGTGCAGCTGTTTTCATTTACTCATGTTTGACCAAGTGGATGTGTCCCAAAGAAAAGTAGAGATGAAAGTGTGTTGAAAGTAGTAAGGGTGCCAAAATAGGGATATACACCTTTCTCAACCCCTTCATTTCTATCCATTGGGTGGTGTCCTGAGCCTTGGCCTCCTCCGTAGCTATCATTGCTACAAGTTCAAACAGCATCATTCTCACCATGTCCGTTAAACTTCCTGCTCCTAAGATGGAGCACTTTGTTTCCGTGGGATATTTCGTCAGATTAAACAGTTTGGAGACCATGTGAAGCAGGCGGGTTTGATGGCAGGCACCTGTGATCTCAAATGTTCAATATTTGAGTTGGTCAGCTGCCTTTGACTTGTCATTTAGTTTCTCTGGAGCCTAAATTCCTGGGGTGGGACAGGGACAGTTACAAGTTCAGCAGATTTCCTGCAGGGGCGTAGTGGGGGAATGTAATATGAACCAGCTGGTCTCTGCCCCAATAAAGCCAATCAGCGGAGGTGAGTCGGTTAGTCTCCCCCCCCCCCCCCCCCCATATCTACAGGGAGCTGTGGAAGCCATGGTTGAGGGTGTTTCCCTATATCTACAGGGAGCTGTGGAAGCCGTGTTTGAGGGTGTTTCCCTATATCTACAGGGAGCTGTGGAAGCTGTGTTTGAGGGTGTTTCCCTATATCTACAGGGAGCTGTGGAAGCTGTGTTTGAGGATGTTTCTGGGCTACCCCAGGAGTTTTGGTCTACACACCTTTGTTAGACCCAGAGGAAGCCATGCCTGCTTGAGGGTGTGTGCTGGTTCCTTACTAGGCCTTACAAAAGCCCCAAATATCTAAGGAAGAAAAATGAATTGATCCCAAAGGGATCACTTCCTATAGCCTGGTTTTGTTTTCCTGTGGTGAGGAAAGTGTTCTTTTAACGTCAGTCTTTAGCCCGAAGTGGGCCTCTAGCTTTCCCAGTAGGAATGGCAGGGCACCATTCTGATATTATGACAGTTCTTTGAGGTGGGTGCTTCCACAGGCACAGGTCACCAACCTACAACGGTTTAAATTGTAATAGTCCCTGCTATGTGGGAAGGGACCAGCTCCAGACCATCATGGCAGCTGGCAGTGGAGCAGGAATCTGGAATTTAACGTCTTGTAAGTTTAGCAACTTCTTGAAACTGGACATTTTGCCACTGTGGACACCCATACAGCCCATTACCACACTGGCTTTCTCCCAGCTCCACTGGTCTCTAGTAATCTCCCATCACTTGTGTGGCATGTGCCTGTGTTTCCATAACTGGATTCTATTTGCTAAATGATGGGATGGCTGTTGAACAGGCAGAACTGCTTCAGGGACACTCGTAGACATCCGAATAAAATTCATTTTTCTCGTCCACCATGGGAATCTTGAACAGAGTGCTCAAATAATTTTGTTTCATGTCCTCCAGGGAGATTGCTGCTTTTTGATCCCAAATTGAAATCCAGTGTCATTTACAGCCTTTGGTTTAAAGAATGTCAATGTGCTTTATCATTTTCATTTCAAAAAAGGGATTGAATATCAAATAATTTCTGGAGCAAAATTACATAAACATCAGTTGAAATAGTTTATCAAGTCTTTGGTTCTTATCTTGTGGTCCTTGAGGTCCACTTAATGACCCTGTGACCATTGACGTATAGATAATAGTCACCAGTGTAGTTCCCAACCCGAGTCAGCTGTTGAATTGTTGGGGTGGGGGGGCGGTGGGGAGAGAGGAGTAGTCATCATATCTCTGTTGTCTAAGTTATACTGAACTCACAGGATCTGATGAAAGTTCTACAAATTTAAACTGTCAGGTAGAAGATAATGAAATGGTTGCCACAGGGAAGCTGAGTGATCATTTTGTTCCTGCTTTTTATCAGGTTGATCATTAACCACTTCTCTTTACAAAGTGGAGCTTTTTTCACTGTGATCTGCAGATGGATAAAAGTCCTGTTAGATCGCACACATATACTGTCAGAACAAAAATAATCACGTTCCATTATTCTCATAGTCTAAACAACATTTCATTTTTTTAATAGGCTGAGATTTTTCCCTTTGAGATATTCATTGCTGCTTTTCCCTTTTTTCAGCCCCAAATACTCTCAGATCATGAGATTCAGAAGAACATTAAGTGGTGGGGGAGGCGGGGGGATATTCTATCCTATCCTATCCTTTCCTTTTCTCTTTGCCCTAACCACAAAAGGAGAGGTGCTTGACCTGTGCATGTTGTCTACCCACAACTGGGACCAGTAACACTCTGCCAAGAATCTTGGCCACAATCATATGTCCTACCACTGTGAGAACTGGCACATAGGGGTTTCAGTGCTCTGCATCAGCTAATGTTTGATGTATAGAGCGTGAACTGGCTCCTTCACCAGATGATGCGTAACTCTTTATTCCACTGATCAAAAATATCTCGAAGACTCATTGTAATTCCACACTGAGCTATCTGGCCTTCCCCACTTGTAGAAAGATGTTGCAGTCTGAAGTTCGCATCGAGTATTTCCTAAGGTCAGGCATCAAGACATAGCACTTGCCCAATTTTAGTGTCTGTCATCACAGATGTACTTTCAAGTAAATAGTTCAGCTGGAAAACTTGTTGGTTTTCCTATGGGTTGTCAGTGATTAGGGCTCCTTTTGTTGAGGAATTGTGGCTGCAGCTGTACATTCAGTGGCATTCAGTCCCTCAGAATCAAGGAAGACTTGCTTCCACTTAGAATGAGTCCTTGGGTGGCTGAACAGTCCAATATGAAAGCCACAGGTGGGACAGACAGTCATTGAGGGTAAGGAAGGGTGGGACAGTGACAGGAGGACTATCAGTCACATTGTACACTAACCACCAGACCTATCGGTATAGAAAACCTTTTCAAAAATGGTTCTACTTTATATTTGGGGTGGACTTTTTTTTTTAAATGCTGGGTAGCTGAAGTAATTTGGGAAGTAGTTAGTTTGTCTTCCACATCTGTCTCTTCCCATGTCTTAGTGTCAACATTGTCAGCTTACGTCAACTGAACGTCTGACAAGACTGCAACTGGATCCTGATATGCGCATAATTACTTGGAGAAATGTTCTGCTGGATCAGGTCCGTGCTGCCCTTGGTGTAGGATGTTTGATATTAGGATGGTATGTGAAGTGTTATCCAAACTTTGTTCTATTAGTCGGTGTAAAATCATTGCATTAACGTACAGCACAGTCTTTAAAAAGCTACTCATTTTAACAGTTTACACAAATTTACTTGAATTTCCTGTTCATGTATCTGGTGGCTGAAGATGAACAGTTGGGTAACAGGATACCCAGAGAGTACTTTCCAGTGACAACTGACCAACAGAAAATTAGCTGCTGGTGGAAATAGTTTTTTTGAAGCAGGTCCTCCTATCTTTACGCCTGGGAAATTTGTTTTAATTTTTGATTTAGAATTGTTCGCAGCTCTTTGTTTCGGGAGTCTGCTGCTCATCTCCCTCTTAAGTAAAAATGTTGACAATACTTCAATCATTTGTTTTTTTTTAAATCTTCTAACAGTGAATAAAGAACTGGGCAAACCCCTTCAAACCAGTGTTTGAATACACGTCAACATTTGAAGATTTTTTTAACTATAGTCTTCATTTTAAAACTACTTTCCCCCCCAGTAATGCAAACGAGGAGAAAAGAAAAAATGGAAAATATAAAGACCCAACCTTTGTGCTGGAGGGAGGTAGATAGTGGCAGAGTCCTGGGCCTCTGAGTTACCTGGAAATTACATTATTCAAACAGGCCGTTTGGCCAATCGAAGGTTGATGTTTACTTTTCACTTGAGCAGTGCTCCTAATCCGATGTGCTGACTCTGGTAGTACTACATCACAGCCTCACAACAATAAAAAACATCTGCTCTCTGTCCTAAATCTCAAAGGAGACTCAAGACTCTGTGGGATCTCAATAAAATGTCATGGTGGGCTGCTGTTCAGCAAGTGTAGCACTTGCGTTCTTTCCCTTTTACATGTTTTTTTACCATATCAGTTGCTCCTGCCATTGTAACGTGAAGCGATGTTTTTCCACACTGCTGAGTGGGTCTGAAACCACTCTAGTTGGCAGAGTTTATACAGCAGTTCCACACTTGCTGAGCAGTATGGGTAACTTTGCCATCATTAGTATGAAAATGTTATCATTTGCAATAGTGGGATGAAGATTGTTTGAGTTGGAATGTGTTCCAGCCCATGCTTAAACATTATCTGCCTCCACACTGTCACATTGGGAATATTACTGTCTTGTACCAGTCAGAGCTGCATTTCACTTTACTCTTTGCCATTATTGACTGAGGAGCTTATAGAAAGTGCACTTCAGATCTGTTAAAAATTAAAATAACAGTTCTGTGGTGGAATGTATCACAAACTATAACTACAGTTTAAAACCTGAATGTGAAAATCAAAGCTTATCTGTACAGAGGTACAAATACTAAATTGTGAGCGATTTAGATTACAAAATATCAGCAAAATAGATACGACTCAATATCTTGGTAGTTGAATTCTGTTTTTAAAGTGAGACTTGTTCAAAATCAGCCTTATTTTGCTGTGTTGGGCCATAACTTGGTCCTAAGCAGTTTACCATGTAGGAGTATGACCTAAATGTTTAAAATCTTAAATGTTGTTATTTTTGGGGAGGCAGTGGATGCAATACCCCATAACACTTATCCACCACATGGACACTATTAAAAAGGGAACATCAAGTTATTTTCTGACGTATGAATATGGCCTTGATTGGGCCTGTCCCCAATGACTTGATACCCTCTGAGGACTCCCACGCTGTTTAAATCACTCTGTTGAGATTCCTGAGGACACTCGCTCTGAGTTCGATTGATATTCTTTGTTTGAGTGGCACAAATTGGCCTTTACTAGATTGGAGAATGTTGTGGATTTAATATGCTGTATCTACGTATGTTTAAAAGGTGCATTTTGATTTTGCAGGCCTTCAGGGGAGCTGCCACCTGCTCAATAACTTATAGGAGTGTAAATTATTAACATTTTAATTTTGCTGGTTTCATGAGGGTTTTGAAAAATTATGCAAAATGAAATGCAGTGAAAATGTTGCAGCAAATTTTCAGCAGTATGTGAATTTATATCCACAATACAGAACTGACAGAAATAAACCATCCAAACTTAACAGTTGACCAAATGTGTATACATTCACAGAAGGTCACAATGGAGGATTAAGTTGAGCACAGTTCTTTTTTCATCCCAAGTCCTGTATAGTAGCAGGGTGGGAATTGGAGACTATTATTCCTCAATAAATAGCATTTCAAACAAGCATCAAGTGGTTGCCTGGCCCCAGCTTTGTACCATGGTGACAAATGGGAATTAGTGTAAGTAACACAAATACGGTATTTTAGAAGTTCATATGCGTCTCAGTGCCTCAATCTGATCAGTATGAGGAAACCGGTGTCTGCTGTGGAAAGGATTTTTCTTCTCTATCTATCTCTTGTAATCAAATGAAATGAATGTCCGTATTAAAAGTAAAGTGCTGGTGCTGGAACCTGGCTTGAGTCCTTCTATCATGATAAAATGTTCAGTTTGTACTAGCAAGTATGGTGTTTTTTAAGTTGCATTTTGCCTTTAGATGTTGTGCAGGTAAATGTCAATTTAAAAAAAAATACAGGTCAACAAAGCCCATAGAGATGAGAATAGCCTTAGACAGATCCCCCTTCTCTCTGTTGGATGTTGCAGAATTTCCACCTCCTTTGATGAAATGTTCGACTAAATTAGTGAGGGTTACACGGTGGAGGAAATCATCAATCAACTGTGGATCTGAGGCAGCACTGCAGATACCAGACTTCGCAGTGAAAGTGGAAATGCAGCCCTGTCTCCACTACAAAGCTATAGTTCATGGTCATAAAGAGCCCATTGGGAATGTCCATCAGTTACATATAGCAGAGTTATGTCAGGGCCCCAGTACATAAATTTCATCTACAGCTGGCATGAGCACGGAGAACAAATAATCTTAATTCAACTAGTTACATTTGCAAGTGTAAACAAGAATTCTGTCTCCAGCAACAAGATGTTGCCTGCTCTCTATTCCACATCTCGAATATAATTGGGATTTGTTTGGAACTTTTTTTTGGTTGCCAAATTTATTTGCACAGACTTCTATTGGGCTTGTCAGAAGAGCTGAAGAGTTTTTTCTTTTTCTGGTGGAATGAATGACATTTATCAACGGATTTGTCAAATTTTCATGCTTCTAAATCAATCCTTTAGATTTACAATTTGTTGCAATTCTGTTTGTATCATGTTATGTTGCATTTAAAAATTTCTTACATGCTAATTTTTTTGAGCGAATGGAATAAAACTCAACGTTAGATCTTCTTGACCATGTGTTCCTATTGACTGGTGTGTTGTAAATGTTGTGTGGTTAAATATATGAACAGACTTCCTGTGAATTTCATTGTGCAGATTCAGTCACATGCAACTTGTGTATGTTGGAAAGTTTCTGCTAATTCCCAGTGGGAATCTGAGAAGCTTGGAAACTCCTTGTTAAGAAAAATTTGCCATACCATTCACATCCTCAGAATGCCCTAAAGCATTTCACAACAAATTAATTACTTTTGAAGTGCAGTTATTTCACTAACATGTGGCAGCAAAATCTCAGAAACAGCAGATGAAATAAATGCCCAGTTAATTTGTTCTGATAGTGCTGGTTGAAGGATAGATGTTGACACCAGGAAAATTCCCCTGCCTCGGGTTAAAGTTTCATCCGAAAGACAGCACATCTGACAATGCGGGACTCCCTCAGTACTGCACTGGAGTGTCAGCCTGGATTTTGCTCGATGTGGAGTGGGGCTTGAACCCATAACCCTCTGACTGAAGACTGGTCTCCGATCGATCATCAATTCAATAACATTTTAAGAACGTAAGAAATAGGAGCAGGAGTAGGCCATATGGCCCCTCGCTCCGGCTCCGCCATTCAATACGATCATGGCTGATCCGATCATGGACTCAGGTCCACTTCCCTGCCTGCTCCCCATAACCCCTTATCATTTAAGAAACTGTCTATCTCTGTCTTAAATTTATTCAATGTCCCAGCTTCCACAGCTCTCTGAGGCAGCAAATTCCACAGATATACAACCCTCAGAGAAGAAATTTCTCCTCATCTCAGTTTTAAATGGGCGGCCCCTTATTCTAAGATTATGCCCTCTAGATCTATTCTCCCTTATCAGTGGAAACATCCTCTCTGCATCCACCTTGTCAAGCTCCCTCATAATCTTATACGTTTCGATAAGATCACTTCTCATTCTTCTGAATTCCAATGAGTAGAGGCCCAACCTACTCAATCTTTCCTCATAAGTCAATCCCCTCATCTCCAGAATCAACCTAGTGAACCTTCTCTGAACTGCCTCCAAAGCAAGTATATCATTTTGTAAATATGGAAACCAAAACAGCACACAGTATTCCAGGTGTGGCCTCACCAATACCATGTATAGCTGTAGTAAGACTTCCCTGCTTTTATACTCCATCCCCTTTGCAATAAAGGCCAAGATTCCATTGGCCTTCCTGATCATTTGTTGTACCTGCATACTATACTTTTGTGTTTCATGCACAAGTACCCCCAGATCCCGCTGTACTGTGGCACTTTGCAATCTTTCTCCATTTAAATAATAACTTGCTTTTTGATTTTTTTTTTGTGCCAAAGTGCATGACCTCTCACTTTCCAACATTATACTCCATCTGCCAAATTTCTGCCCACTCACTTAGCCTGTCTTTGTCCTGTTGCAGATTTTTTGTATCCTCTTCACACATTGCTTTTCCTCCCATCTTTGTATCGTCAGCAAACTTGGCTACGTTACACTCAGTCCCTTATTCCAAGTCGTTAATGTAGATTATAAAAAGTTGGGGTCCCAGCACTGATCTCTGCGGCACCCCACTAGTTACTGATTGCCAACCAGAGAATGAACCATTTATCCTGACTGTTCTCTGTTAGCCAATCGTCTATCCATCCATGCTAATATATCGCCCCCAACCCCATGAACTTCTGTGCAGTAACCTTTTATGTGGCACTTTGTCAAATGCCTTCTGGAAATCCAAATACATCACATCCACTGGTTCTCCTTTATCCACCCTGATCGCTACATCCTCAAAGAATTCCAGCAAGAATTTTGAGAGTAGTTGTGTTCCTGCGTCCAGAGCTTGTTAAGATTACATCGGATATACGGCACAAAAACAGGCTATTCAGCCCAACCAGTCCATGCCGGTGTTTATGCTTCACTCGAGCCTCCTCCCGTCCTTCCTCATCTAAATCTATCAGTATAATGCTCTATTCCTTTCTCTCTCATATGCTTTTCTAGCCTCCCCTCAAATGCATCTATACTATTCGCTTCAAGCATTCCTGTGGTAACGAGTTCCACATTCTCACCACTCTTTGGGTAAAGAATTTTCTTTTGAATTCCCTATTGGATTTCTTGGTGACTCTTATATTGATAGTCTCTAGCTCTAGATTTTTTCTGGACTCCTTCATCTTACACCAGGAGAGCCTTGATTACAGATGCTTATAAAATAACAATCTGTCTCACTCCTCCTCCCCTAACTTTGATCATTCACTTTATTTGAAGCGTGATGTAAATTTTTATGTGGTTACGTACATCTCATCGATTTGGACATGTATAAGGAATGCTTTTCACAATCTGCCATTTTAGTGTTGGTGTTCTGAAAACCTTGCTAGGTCTTAGGAATTTAGTCTTAAAACTAGCTACCTCTAGTAATGTGGCACGAGGGAGAAAACAGTCTCTCACTTAACAGGATCTACTGCAGAATTCATCCAGCGGTAATGGCTGTTGAAGCCTCAAGTGCCTAGTTTCTGTCCCCATTATGGTTAGTTGTTGACATTTTCACATATACAGTGAAGCCCAGAAATTGTTACATTATGGGTTAACTTAAAATCCTAAAGCACTCAGTTGTACGTTTTGTTTCACATCCAGATGTTTTAGCAGATTTAATTTCCTGCATCCTACTGGAAATGTATTTTTTTAATTCTTGGAATGCAGGCCACATGGACAAAGACGGCATTTGTTGCCCTGAGGACCTCACCAGTTAACCACATAGTGTGGACTGGAGTGACGGAGATCAGCCTTCCCTCTATTTATTCATTCACAGGATGTGGTGTCACTGGTAAGGCCGGCATTTATTGCCCTCGAGAAGATGGTGGTGAGCCGCTGCCTTGAACCGTTGCAGTCTGTGTGGTGAAGGTACTCCTACAGTGCTGATCTTGAATGTTATGAGCTCTATGGCATTAATGAATCATTTTGTATTTTATGACAATCTGGCAGCTTTCATTGTTGCTTTTTATTAAGGCAGCGACTGCTGCCAATGAACTGGAAGCATTCTGCGCATGTGTGCTTCCAGTTCATTGCGATTTCACTTGTGCGACAATTGAAAACATTTGCGCATGCACAGATGTTGGCCGAGACCCAGAAGCTGGTTTTAATTGAGCTGCCTGGAGCTGGAACCTGCACCTGGCCTGTGGGAACCCATTTTTGAGGCCGCTATGGCCTCTCTTGCACACGGCCGCTGGTGGTTGGTGGTGCGCAGAGCTTGGCTGGAGTTATGGAGTGAGAAATCGCCACCCGCCTGAGGCTGATGGTGAGTGCCAGGCTGAGTGCCCCTAAAGTACCCCGGATGGTGGCTCTGTTCATCCTGCGAAAGATTCTCTGGCCAGTCAATCCCTGAACCTCCGGTGTCACATAGGCCCACTTTTACACTGTTAGTGGAGTCATGTTACTTGAGGATGATCATACCCAACACAACAGGCTCACATCAGACATCCGCGCGCACACTTTCCAAAGGACCAACTGAACAATGACTGAAGGCTTAATCCTGGACTGATTAATCCTGGATTCATTACACACAATCACCAAACAGAGATCAGAAGGAACAAATTAGTCTGATTCTCCTTCTGAGCCAGAGCCACTGGGTAATGATCAGGAAACTGGGCTGATTCCTTCACATAAGAACATAAGAAATAGGAGCAGAAGTAGGCCATATGGCCCTTCGAACCTGCTCCGCCATTCAATAAGATCAGGGCTGATCACCGACCTCAACTTCACTTTCCCATCCGGTCTCCATATCCCTTGATTCCCCTAGACTCTAAAACCTATCTATCTCAGCCTTGAATATATTCAGAGACTCGGCATCTTCAGCCCTCTGGGGCAGAGAATTCCAAAGATTCACAACCCTCTGAGTGAAGAAATTTTGCCTCATCTCTGTTTGTTTTATCCTGAGACTGTGCCCCCTGGTTCTAGCCAGGGGAAACAACCTCTCCGCATCTACCCTGTCAATCCCCTTCAGAATCTTTTATGTTTGAACTCCAGAGCATATAGGCCTATTTTACACAATCTCTCATCATAGAACAGCCCCCTCATCCCAGGAATCAATCTAGTGAACCTTTGTTGTACCGCCTCCAAGGCAAGTACATCCTTCCTTAGATCGGGAGACCAAAACTGTGCACAGTACTCCAGGTGTGGTCTCACCAAGGCCCTATACAATTGTAGCAAGACTTCCTTACTCTTATACTCCAACCCACTTGCAATAAAGGCCAATGAGCCATTTACCTTCCTTATTGCTTGCTGTCTCTGCATGCTAGCTTCCTGTTATTCTTGCATGAGGACCCCCAAATCTCTGAACACCAACATTTTAAAGTTTCTCACCATTTAAAAAAAATTCTGTTTTTCTATTCTTCCCACCAAAGTGAATAACCTCACATTTCCCGATATTGCTCCATCCACCACCTTACTGCCCACTCACTTAGTCTATCTATATATCTTTGCAGACACTTTGTGTTCTCACAGCTTACTGTCCCACCTAGCTTTGTATCGTCAGCAAACTTGGATACATTACACTCGGTCCCTTCATCTCGATCATTAATATAGATCGTAAATAGCTGAGGCCCCAGCACTGATCCTTGCGGCACCCCACTAGTTACAGCCTGCCAACCTGAAAAAGACCTATTTATTCCTACTCTCTGTTTTCTGTCCATTAACCAATCTTCTAACCATGATAATATATTACCACCAATCCCATGGACCCTTATCTTGTGTAAAAATCTTTTATGTGGCACTTTATCGAATGCCTTTTGAAAATATAAATATAAAGATTTGGATTTATATAGCACCTTTCACGATCACCCATGTCTCAAAGCGCTTTACAGCCAATTAAGTACTTTTGGCGTGTAGTCACTATTGTAATGTGGGGAAACATATATATAGATTACATCCTCAAAAAACTAATACATTTGACAAACACGATTTCCATTTCATAAAACCATGTTGACTCTACCTAATTACTGGGTAACGGTCAGGAGCAGGAACCTGGGCTGATTCCCCCACACTAACCCAGTGTCACCGGGTAATGATCAGGAACCTGGGCTGATTCCCCCACGCTAACCCAGTGTCATTGGGTAATGATCAGGAACCTGGGCTGATTTCCCCACACTAACCCAGTGTCACCGGGTAATGATCAGGAACCTGGGCTGATTCCCCCACACTAACCCAGTGTCATTGGGTAATGATCAGGAACCTGGGCTGATTCCCCCACACTAACCCAATGTCACCAGGTAATGATCAGGAACCTGGGCTGATTCCCCCACACTAACCCAATGTCATTGGGTAATGATCAGGAACCTGGGCTGATTTTCCGACACTAACCCAGTGTCACCGGGTAATGATCAGGAACCTGGGCTGATTCCCCCACACTGACACAGTGTCGCCGGGTAATGATCAGGAACCTGGGCTGATTCCCCCACACTAAACCAGTGTCACCGGGTAATGATCAGGAACCTGGGCTGATTCCCCCACACTAAACCAGTGTCACTGGGTAATGATCAGGAACCTGGGCTGATTCCCCCACACTAACCCAGTGTCATTGGGTAATGATCAGGAACCTGGGCTGATTCCCCCACACTGACACAGTGTCACCGGGTAATGATCAGGAACCTGGGCTGATTCCCCCACACTAACCCAGTGTCACCGGGTAATGATCAGGAACCTGGGCTGATTCCCCCACACTAACCCAATGTCACCAGGTAATGATCAGGAACCTGGGCTGATTCCCCCACACTGACACAGTGTCGCCGGGTAATGATCAGGAACCTGGGCTGATTCCCCCACACTAAACCAGTGTCACCGGGTAATGATCAGGAACCTGGGCTGATTCCCCCACACTAAACCAGTGTCACTGGGTAATGATCAGGAACCTGGGCTGATTTCCCCACACTAACCCAGTGTCATTGGGTAATGATCAGGAACCTGGGCTGATTCCCCCACACTGACACAGTGTCACCGGGTAATGATCAGGAACCTGGGCTGATTTTCCGACACTAACCCAGTGTCACCGGGTAATGATCAGGAACCTGGGCTGATTCCCCCACACTAACCCAGTGTCACCGGGTAATGATCAGGAACCTGGGCTGATTCCCCCACACTAACCCAGTGTCACCGGGTAATGATCAGGAACCTGGGCTGATTCCCCCACACTGACACAGTGTCACCGGGTAATGATCAGGAACCTGGGCTGATTCCCCCACACTGACACAGTGTCACCGGGTAATGATCAGGAACCTGGGCTGATTCCCCCACACTAACCCAGTGTCATTGGGTAATGATCAGGAACCTGGGCTGATTTCCCCACACTTACCCAGTGTCACTGGGTAATGATGAGGAACCTGGGCTGATTCCCCCACACTAACAGTGTCACTGGGTAATGATCAGGAACCTGGGCTGATTTCCCCACACTGACAGTGTCACCGGGTAATGATCAGGAACCTGGGCTGATTCCCCCACACTGACACAGTGTCACCGGGTAATGATCAGGAACCTGGGCTGATTCCCCCACACTAACCCAGTGTCACCGGGTAATGATCAGGAACCTGGGCTGATTCCCCCACACTAACCCAGTGTCATTGGGTAATGATCAGGAACCTGGGCTGATTCCCCCACACTGACACAGTGTCACCGGGTAATGATCAGGAACCTGGGCTGATTCCCCCACACTACACAGTGTCACCGGGTAATGATCAGGAACCTGGGCTGATTTCCCCACACTAACCCAGTGTCACCGGGTAATGATCAGGAACCTGGGCTGATTCCCCCACACTGACACAGTGTCACCGGGTAATGATCAGGAACCTGGGCTGATTCCCCCACACTAACCCAGTGTCATTGGGTAATGATCAGGAACCTGGGCTGATTCCCCCACACTAACCCAATGTCACCAGGTAATGATCAGGAACCTGGGCTGATTCCCCCACACTGACACAGTGTCGCCGGGTAATGATCAGGAACCTGGGCTGATTCCCCCACACTAAACCAGTGTCACCGGGTAATGATCAGGAACCTGGGCTGATTCCCCCACACTAAACCAGTGTCACTGGGTAATGATCAGGAACCTGGGCTGATTCCCCCACACTAACCCAGTGTCATTGGGTAATGATCAGGAACCTGGGCTGATTCCCCCACACTGACAGTGTCACCGGGTAATGATCAGGAACCTGGGCTGATTCCCCCACACTAACCCAGTGTCATTGGGTAATGAGCAGGAACCTGGGCTGATTTCCCCACACTAACCCAGTGTCACTGGGTAATGATGAGGAACCTGGGCTGATTCCCCACACTGACACAGTGTCACTGGGTAATGATCAGGAACCTGGGCTGATTCCCCCACACTGACACAGTGTCACCGGGTAATGATCAGGAACCTGGGCTGATTCCCCCACACTAACCCAGTGTCATTGGGTAATGATCAGGAACCTGGGCTGATTCCCCCACACTAACCCAGTGTCACTGGGTAATGATCAGGAACCTGGGCTGATTCTCCCACACTAACCCAGTGTCATTGGGTAATGAGCAGGAACCTGGGCTGATTTCCCCACACTAACCCAGTGTCACTGGGTAATGATGAGGAACCTGGGCTGATTCCCCCACACTGACAGTGTCACCGGGTAATGATCAGGAACCTGGGCTGATTCCCCCACACTGACACAGTGTCACTGGGTAATGATCAGGAACCTGGGCTGATTCCCCCACACTAACCCAGTGTCACCGGGTAATGATCAGGAACCTGGGCTGATTTCCCCACACTAACCCAGTGTCACCGGGTAATGATCAGGAACCTGGGCTGATTCCCCCACACTGACACAGTGTCACCGGGTAATGATGAGGAACCTGGGCTGATTCCCCCACACTAACCCAGTGTCATTGGGTAATGATCAGGAACCTGGGCTGATTCCCCCACACTAACCCAGTGTCACCGGGTAATGATCAGGAACCTGGGCTGATTCCCCCACACTGACACAGTGTCACCGGGTAATGATCAGGAACCTGGGCTGATTCCCCCACACTAACCCAGTGTCACCGGGTAATGATCAGGAACCTGGGCTGATTCCCCCACACTGACACAGTGTCACCGGGTAATGATCAGGAACCTGGGCTGATTCCCCCACACTAACCCAGTGTCACCGGGTAATGATCAGGAACCTGGGCTGATTCCCCCACACTAACCCAGTGTCACCGGGTAATGATCAGGAACCTGGGCTGATTCCCCCACACTAACCCAGTGTCACTGGGTAATGAACAGGAACCTGGGCTGATTCCCCCACACTAACCCAGTGTCATTGGGTAATGATCAGGAACCTGGGCTGATTCCCCCACACTAACCCAGTGTCACTGGGTAATGATCAGGAACCTGGGCTGATTCCCCCACACTAACCCAGTGTCACTGGGTAATGATCAGGAACCTGGGCTGATTCCCCCACACTGACACAGTGTCACTGGGTAATGATCAGGAACCTGGGCTGATTCCCCCACACTAACCCAGTGTCACTGGGTAATGATCAGGAACCTGGGCTGATTCCCCCACACTAACCCAGTGTCACTGGGTAATGATGAGGAACCTGGGCTGATTCCCCCACACTGACACAGTGTCACCGGGTAATGATCAGGAACCTGGGCTGATTCCCCCACACTACACAGTGTCACCGGGTAATGATCAGGAACCTGGGCTGATTTCCCCACACTAACCCAGTGTCACCGGGTAATGATCAGGAACCTGGGCTGATTCCCCCACACTAACCCAGTGTCACTGGGTAATGATCAGGAACCTGGGCTGATTCCCCCACACTAACCCAGTGTCATTGGGTAATGAGCAGGAACCTGGGCTGATTTCCCCACACTAACCCAATGTCACCAGGTAATGATCAGGAACCTGGGCTGATTCCCCCACACTGACACAGTGTCGCCGGGTAATGATCAGGAACCTGGGCTGATTCCCCCACACTAACCCAGTGTCACCGGGTAATGATCAGGAACCTGGGCTGATTCCCCCACACTGACACAGTGTCACCGGGTAATGATCAGGAACCTGGGCTGATTCCCCCACACTAACCCAGTGTCACTGGGTAATGATCAGGAACCTGGGCTGATTCCCCCACACTGACACAGTGTCGCCGGGTAATGATCAGGAACCTGGGCTGATTTCCCCACACTAAACCAGTGTCACCGGGTAATGATCAGGAACCTGGGCTGATTCCCCCACACTAAACCAGTGTCACTGGGTAATGATCAGGAACCTGGGCTGATTCCCCCACACTAACCCAGTGTCATTGGGTAATGATCAGGAACCTGGGCTGATTCCCCCACACTGACAGTGTCACCGGGTAATGATCAGGAACCTGGGCTGATTCCCCCACAGTAACCCAGTGTCATTGGGTAATGAGCAGGAACCTGGGCTGATTTCCCCACACTAACCCAGTGTCACTGGGTAATGATGAGGAACCTGGGCTGATTCCCCCACACTGACACAGTGTCACTGGGTAATGATCAGGAACCTGGGCTGATTCCCCCACACTGACACAGTGTCACCGGGTAATGATCAGGAACCTGGGCTGATTCCCCCACACTAACCCAGTGTCATTGGGTAATGATCAGGAACCTGGGCTGATTCCCCCACACTAACCCAGTGTCACTGGGTAATGATCAGGAACCTGGGCTGATTCTCCCACACTAACCCAGTGTCATTGGGTAATGAGCAGGAACCTGGGCTGATTTCCCCACACTAACCCAGTGTCACTGGGTAATGATGAGGAACCTGGGCTGATTCCCCCACACTGACAGTGTCACCGGGTAATGATCAGGAACCTGGGCTGATTCCCCCACACTGACACAGTGTCACTGGGTAATGATCAGGAACCTGGGCTGATTCCCCCACACTGACACAGTGTCACCGGGTAATGATCAGGAACCTGGGCTGATTCCCCCACACTAACCCAGTGTCATTGGGTAATGATCAGGAACCTGGGCTGATTCCCCCACACTAACCCAGTGTCACCGGGTAATGATCAGGAACCTGGGCTGATTCCCCCACACTGACACAGTGTCACCGGGTAATGATCAGGAACCTGGGCTGATTCCCCCACACTACACAGTGTCACCGGGTAATGATCAGGAACCTGGGCTGATTTCCCCACACTAACCCAGTGTCACCGGGTAATGATCAGGAACCTGGGCTGATTCCCCCACACTGACACAGTGTCACCGGGTAATGATCAGGAACCTGGGCTGATTCCCCCACACTAACCCAGTGTCACCGGGTAATGATCAGGAACCTGGGCTGATTCCCCCACACTAACCCAGTGTCACCGGGTAATGATCAGGAACCTGGGCTGATTCCCCCACACTAACCCAGTGTCACTGGGTAATGAACAGGAACCTGGGCTGATTCCCCCACGCTAACCCAGTGTCATTGGGTAATGATCAGGAACCTGGGCTGATTCCCCCACACTAACCCAGTGTCACTGGGTAATGATCAGGAACCTGGGCTGATTCTCCCACACTAACCCAGTGTCATTGGGTAATGATCAGGAACCTGGGCTGATTCCCCCACACTAACCCAGTGTCACTGGGTAATGATCAGGAACCTGGGCTGATTCCCCCACACTAACCCAGTGTCACTGGGTAATGATCAGGAACCTGGGCTGATTCCCCCACACTAACCCAGTGTCACTGGGTAATGATGAGGAACCTGGGCTGATTCCCCCACACTAACCCAGTGTCACTGGGTAATGATCAGGAACCTGGGCTGATTCCCCCACACTAACCCAGTGTCACTGGGTAATGATCAGGAACCTGGGCTGATTCCCCCACACTAACCCAGTGTCATTGGGTAATGATCAGGAACCTGGGCTGATTCCCCCACACTAACCCAGTGTCACTGGGTAATGATCAGGAACCTGGGCTGATTCCCCCACACTAACCCAGTGTCATTGGGTAATGAGCAGGAACCTGGGCTGATTTCCCCACACTAACCCAGTGTCACTGGGTAATGATCAGGAACCTGGGCTGATTCCCCCACACTAACCCAGTGTCACTGGGTAATGATGAGGAACCTGGGCTGATTCCCCCACACTAACCCAGTGTCACTGGGTAATGATCAGGAACCTGGGCTGATTCCCCCACACTAACCCAGTGTCACTGGGTAATGATCAGGAACCTGGGCTGATTCCCCCACACTAACCCAGTGTCATTGGGTAATGATCAGGAACCTGGGCTGATTCCCCCACACTAACCCAGTGTCACTGGGTAATGATCAGGAACCTGGGCTGATTCTCCCACACTAACCCAGTGTCACTGGGTAATGATCAGGAACCTAGGCTGATTCCCCCACACTGACCCAGTGTCATTGGGTAATGATCAGGAACCTGGGCTGATTTCCCCACACTAACCCAGTGTCACTGAGTAATGAGCAGGAGCAGGAACCTGGGCTGATTCCCCCACACTAACCCAGTGTCACTGGGTAATGAGCAGGAACCTGGGCTGATTCCCCCACACTAACCCAGTGTCACTGGGTAATGAGCAGGAACCTGGGCTGATTCCCCCACACTAACCCAGTGTCATTGGGTAATGGGCAGGAACCTGGGCTGATTCCCCCATACTGACCCAGTGTCATTGGGTAATGAGCAGGAACCTGGGCTGATTCCCCCACACTAACCCAGTGTCATTGGGTAATGATCAGGAACCTGGGCTGATTCCCCCACACTAACCCAGTGTCATTGGGTAATGGGCAGGAACCTGGGCTGATTCCCCCATACTGACCCAGTGTCACTGGATAATGAGCAGGAGCAGAGGAACACGGAAGAAGATTTTTTTTGGCAAAGAATACTATTTTATTTAGCAGCAGCATTATGAAGAGAGTCAGTGTCCTGTATTTAAATCTAAAGCACCTAAATCAGTATTTTTCTCTCTAAGCAAGACCACAGAAGATGAATTAATATAAAGTCTCAATTTATTTTATTTAAGCAGAGTGGAATCCAGGAAATAGCACAAAATATTAACATTGCAATATAAAAAGTGGCTGAAGAAGGATTTACATTCAAACTCAGACCCTGAAACCCCTCCCCAGCATCACAAGCCTGGACCCCAGGTGGATTGGAAGATTGTGGCCAGCACCTCCGCAATTTCCACCCTTACTTTGCTCAGCAACCTGGGATACATCCCATCTGGGCTGGGTAACTTAGTCACTTTAAGTACTTGCCCGCCTTTTTCCATCTCCAATATTTTGAGAAAGTGAAAAATACATGTTTTTAAAGCCCCTATGCTCTTTCTCCCAGGTATTGCTCGCAACAGCGGCTTGGTATTTAATCTTCAATTCCTGGAAACTCCAGACCAGCCCAGTTCCTGAAGGCAATGCACAAAAGGGTATGCACACATTGGGTTCATTTAAGAGCAAACACCAAAAAAAAGACAAGCAAAGAAATTCATCATAAAAAGTATGTATGGACTATACTTTGAGGGGTGATTAATTATCAATGTACATGTAGTGAGCCCTTTTGACAGTGCCCTATCTCACCAATTTACTCTCTATTACTTCAGAGACTTGAAAATCAACCATGTGTGTTGAAAGCAAATACATTAGACTTGGTGTATAATGTAAACTAACCTAGCTTCTAAATCCCTGACTTTTCCCACTTTTCTTTTCTCCTCTCCCGCAGCCACAGGCTGACTTTGGATAAAGATCAATGGATGCTGGCACAGCTTCAACTCTCTGGTTCCTTACTGGCCATTCATGTGACCACCTAGAAAACAAATCTCACCCTGAAGAACATTACTGACACTATCCAGAAATACCCAGTTTCCAGCAGAGCCACTGGATGCCAGTTAGGAGCAGGAAGTCACTGAGATCAGCACAGACTATAAGGACTGAATGGTCAGCATAGCTCAGTCTCACACCAGGTGCTACGGGGCGGGGGCAGCTTAACTTTGAACTATCCCTGCATGTGGTTAAACCGTTAACTGTTGCTGAGAGTAGACAGTTCCAATACAGAGGTCACATTATGAGCTTGATCTTCCTTCGCTATACTGGCCCAAATTGGACCGTATACTGGCAGAAGTGGCGGGAAAATGGGACCATTTTGTCACTTCCCCACTCCGAAGCATGCGCATGAACATTGCCCTTCTCCAAAGCCCTAATCTCTGGAATTGCCTCTCTAAAACCTCTCTACCATTGTTCCCCTTATGCTGTGTGCAGCTCTCTTGATTGGGCCATACAGTTAAATAAATGGGCACGCACTCATGCTCCTGCGGCACATCAGGAATGCCGACTTGAGGCAGACATTAAACATTTCCTCCCTCCATCACTGATGTACTGTGGCTGCAGTGTGTACCATCTACAAGATGCACTGCAGCAACTTGCCAAGGCTGCTTTGGCAGCACCTCCAAAACCTGCGACCTCTAGCACTGGAAAGGACAAGGGCAGATGGTGCATGGGAACACCACCACTTGAAAGTTTCCCTCCAAGTCACAAACCATCCTGACCTGGAAATATATTGCTCTTCCTTCATCGTCGCTGGGTCCAAGTCCTGGAACTCCCTCCCTAATAGCACTGTGGGAGCACCTTCACCACACGGATTGCAGCGGTTCAAGAAGGCTCACCACCACCTTCTCTAGCCCTGCCATTGATGCCCATATCCCAGAAACTCCTCTTCTTGGGCGGTCCCTGTGCAGCCTTTCTCAACCAGGGTTTCCCGGCCAATCTGTGAAAAGAGAAGGCGAGACCTTCTCGACACATACCAGTGGCTGGACTGGCCTGCCAATCAGACAGCTGCCAGTGAGGGGTGGTTACCATGCTGCTGCTGCCTCCAGCCAGTGTTGCTGACGCGAAGCTTCAGTGTGCCGTGCGACTGCGGCCCGAGGGGGTTATTGGACAGTCAGAGAAAGGCAAGTCAGTAACTACAGCAGCAACCCGAGTGCTTTGTCAGCATGCAATCCTGGCCAGTAACAAGCACAGTTTTAAGTTAAAGAAACATTATTTTACTAATCTACAGGGTTAATGGCAGTCCTTTGGGGAGGCCAGAAATTGTATCAGGACGTGGATCCAACAAGTGTCAGCCTTTGTTGATAGTTTCTATGGGGACTTGATTGAGACAGAACCTCCATCTGCCCTAAAAATGGCCCCTGATGTCAGCAATTTCCTCATTCCCAGCCTGGTTTATACAAAGCAGCCAGTATGCCTGCATTAACCAGCCAAACAAGCCATTAGCCGGACGGTCATGGGTGTCGGCCAAAAATGTCAGTCCCCATTTACAAGGAACCCAATTGGCACTTTAAAAAAAAGAACAGGTGTGCCAATGATGTCTATGATACTGCAGTACTTACCCTAAATATAATTGCTACCCTTTGTGTATGGCTCAAATGCTTTTGGATCAACTGTTTAATTTGACATCAAGTTTTGGGCCATTCATTTTGGTCCCCAATTTTAACATGCAAAGGCTGAAACACCACCTAAGAAAATAAGAATTAGAAGCAGGAGTAGGCCATACGGCCTGTCGAGCTCCACCATTCAATAAGATAATGACACATCTTCAACTTCAACTCCACTTTCCTGCCCAATCCCCATATCCCTCGATTCCCCTAGACTCCAAAATTCTAACTCCACCTTCAACTATTGAGCATGCACAGCCCTCTGGGGCAGAGAATTCCAAAAATTCACAACCCTCTGAATGAAGAAATTCCTTCTCATCTCAGTACTCAATGGCCGACCCCTTATCCTGATACTGTGACCTCTTGTTCTAGGCTCTCTATCCAGGTGAAATGGCCTCTGAGCATCTCCCTCAGAATCTTGTACATTTCAATGAGGCCACACCTCATTCTTGTTGCTATATTTTGGTTGTGACTTTGAGCTGAGTTCACCACAGTACTAGAACAATTACAGTTCAGGTCTTTGAGTGTCAAGAACAATTGAAACAAGTCTCATCTATTCCAATAAAACACTTGAACAGCAAATAGTAAAATGCAGGCAAGCAAACCACACAAGCCTCACATCCTGTGTACTATATTACCCGTTTAAACAGAGGTGATCAGTCTCCGCTCTGGTATCCTAACTTGAGGTCCCTGCTTCTCAAGGTGTTGCTCCTAGGTTCTCTTTGGTTGACTAGCCTTTTCCCATTACTTTTATATCATTCTTAGACTTAGTCTACATGCCCCAAACTGCCCATTGGGTGACTCATATCTCAGGCCACAATCTTCCAGTACAGCTTGTGGGAGTCACAAGGCATCTGATGTTTTCTTTGACCTGATTATGCACCCTATGATTAAATGAAGGTTGGCAGCCTTTGACTTTCCGTTTGTTTGCTTTTGATAATGTGATTATCGCGTCCGGTTCTGTTGTGACTTCTTGTCCTGTATATGCGACATGTCTTGACCCTATAGTGGCTGCAGTATTTTCCACATTCTTCTAAACTCCGGAGCATATAGGCCCAATATAGTAATCTCTCCTCATAGGACAACCCTTTCACCCCACTTTTGCAATTTAGTGAACCTTTGTTGCACCGCCTCTGAGGCAACTATATGCTTCCTCATATAAGGAGACCAAAACTGTGCACAGTACAGAAGTGTGAAATATTAGATGAGATAAACATAGAGGGGAAGTATTAAGGGGCTTAGCAGCTTTGAAAGTGGATAAATCCCCAGGCCCAGATGAAATGTATCCCAGACTATTAAGAGAAGCAAAAGAGGAAATAGCAGAAGCTCTGACCATCATTTACCAGTCCTCTCTGGCTACAGGTGTGGTGCCAAAGGGCTGGAGGACGGCTAATGTTGTACCTTTGTTTAAAAAGGGAGAAAGGGATAGAACAAGTAATTACAGGCCACTCAGCCTAACCTCAGTGGTGGGAAAATTATTGGGAAAAAATCCTAAGGGACAGGATAAATCTTCATTTGGAAAGACATGAATTAATCAAGGACAGTCAGCACGGATTTGTTTAGGAAAGGTTGTGTCTGATATCTTGATTGATGTTTTCGAGGAGGTAACCAGGAGGGTCGATTAGATAGAAACATAGAAACATAGAAAATAGGTGCAGGAGTAGGCCATTCGGCCCTTCTAGCCTGCACCGCCATTCAATGAGTTCATGGCTGAACATTCAACTTCAGTACCCCATTCCTGCTTTCTCGCCATACCCCTTGATCCCCCTAGTAGTAAGGACCTCATCTAACTCCTTTTTGAATATATTTAGTGAATTGGCCTCAACAACTTTCTGTGGTAGAGAATTCCACAGGTTCACCACTCTCTGGGTGAAGAAGTTCCTCCGCATCTCAGTCCTAAATGGCTTACCCCTTATCCTTAGACTGTGACCCCTGGTTCTGGACTTCCCCAACATTGGGAACATTCTTCCTGCATCTAACCTGTCTAACCCTGTCAGAATTTTATATGTTTCTATGAGGTCCCCTCTCATTCTTCTGAACTCCAGTGAATACAAGCCCAGTTGATCCAGTCTTTCTTGATAGGTCAGTCCCGCCATCCCGGGAATCAGTCTGGTGAACCTTCGCTGCACTCCCTCAATAGCAAGAATGTCCTTCCTCAGGTTAGGAGACCAAAACTGTACACAATACTCCAGGTGTGGCCTCACCAATGCCCTGTACAACTGTAGCAACACCTCCCTGCCCCTGTACTCAAATCCCCTTGCTATGAAGGCCAACATGCCATTTGCTTTCTTAACCGCCTGCTGCACCTGCATGCCAACCTTCAATGACTGATGTACCATGACACCCAGGTCTCTTTGCACCTCCCCTTTTCCTAATCTGTCACCATTCAGATAATAGTCTGTCTCTCTGTTTTTACCACCAAAGTGGATAACCTCACATTTATCCACATTATACTTCATCTGCCATGCATTTGCCCACTCACCTAACCTATCCAAGTCGCTCTGCAGCCTCACAGCATCCTCCTCGCAGCTCACACTGCCACCCAACTTAGTGTCATCCGCAAATTTGGAGATACTACATTTAATCCCCTCATCTAAATCATTAATGTACAGTGTAAACAGCTGGGGCCCCAGCACAGAACCTTGCGGTACCCCACTAGTCACTGCCTGCCATTCTGAAAAGTACCCATTTACTCCTACTCTTTGCTTCCTGTCTGACAACCAGTTCTCAATCCATGTCAGTACACTACCCCCAATCCCATGTGCTCTAACTTTGCACATCAATCTCTTGTGTGGGACCTTGTCGAACGCCTTCTGAAAGTCCAAATATACCACATCAACTGGTTCTCCCTTATCCACTCGACTGGAAACATCCTCAAAAAATTCCAGAAGATTTGTCAAGCATGATTTCCCTTTCACAAATCCATGCTGACTTGGACCTATCATGTCACCTCTTTCCAAATGCACTGCTATGACATCCTTAATAATTGATTCCATCATTTTACCCACTACCGATGTCAGGCTGACCGGTCTATAATTCCCTGTTTTCTCTCTCCCTCCTTTTTTAAAAAGTGGGGTTACATTGGCTACCCTCCACTCCATAGGAACTGATCCAGAGTCAATGGAATGTTGGAAAATGACTGTCAACGCATCCGCTATTTCCAAGGCCACCTCCTTAAGTACTCTGGGATGCAGTCCATCAGGCCCTGGGGATTTATCGGCCTTCAATCCCATCAATTTCCCCAACACAATTTCCCGGCTAATAAGGATTTCCCTCAGTTCCTCCTCCTTACTAGACCCCCCGACCCCTTTTATAACCGGAAGGTTGTTCGTGTCCTCCTTCGTGAATACCGAACCAAAGTACTTGTTCAATTGGTCCGCCATTTCTTTGTTCCCCGTTATGACTTCCCCTGATTCTGACTGCAGGGGACCTACATTTGTCTTTACTAACCTTTTTCTCTTTACATATCTGTAGAAACTTTTGCAATCCGTCTTAATGTTCCCTGCAAGCTTCTTCTCATACTCCATTTTCCCTGCCCTAATCAAACCCTTTGTCCTCCTCTGCTGAGTTCTAAATTTCTCCCAGTCCCCAGGTTCGCTGCTATTTCTGGCCAATTTGTATGCCACTTCCTTGGCTTTAATACTATCCCTGATTTCCTTTGATAGCCACGGTTGAGCCACCTTCCCTTTTTTATTTCTATGCCAGACAGGAATGTACAATTGTTGTAGTTCATCCATGCGGTCTCTAAATGTCTGCCATTGCCCATCCACAGTCAACCCCTTAAGTATCATTCGCCAATCCATCTCAGCCAATTCACGCCTCATACCTTCAAAGTTAGCCTTCTTTAAGTTCTGGACCATGGTCTCTGAATTAACTGTTTCATTCTCCATCCTAATGCAGAATTCCACCATATTATGGTCACTCTTCCCCAAGGGGCCTCGCACAACGAGATTGCTAATTAATCCTTTCTCATTACATAACACCCAGTCTAAGATGGCCTCCCCCCTAGTTGGTTCCTCGACATATTGGTCTAAAAAACCATCCCTTATGCACTCCAGAAAATCCTCCTCCACCGTATTGCTTCCAGTTTGGTTAGCCCAATCTATGTGCATATTAAAGTCACCCATTATAACTGCTGCACCTTTATTGCACGCACCCCTAATTTCCTGTTTGATGCCCTCCCCAACATCACTACTACTGTTTGGAGGTCTTGTTGTGTCCTTACACACTACAGCAAATCAACATGAGGCACATACTGGAGATAAGGTCACTCTTTGACCTGTACCTTTATTCACAGGACCAAGGAGTGCTGACCCTGCGTGGGACCTCCCTTTATATACCTGGATGACCAGGTGAGGAGTGTCTCCCACAAGTTCACCCCCTGTGGTCAAGGTGTGCATTTCTCAGGTGTATACAGTATTGCAGTGTTGTTACATAAAAGTTACAGTTATGTGAGGTTACAAACATGACATCACCTCCCCCCCAATGTCTTTGGGTCAAAGATTGAGTCTTTCAGGCGGTCGACGATCTCTCGTGGAGCGCTGCAGTTGGGGCTCTGGTTGTTGAGCCTTGGCATGCGTCTCTGTCACCTGTGGTGATTCCGGCTCGTCCGGGCTGGCCGCAGGGACTGTGCATGCTGCTGAATGTTCTTGTTGCTCGTTCACTGGCGGTGGTGTGGGCAACATCTCATTATGTTCCTCAGTGTCCATGCTGAACCTTTTTTTTTACTTGGTCCAGATGCTTGCGGCGTATCTGTCCATTGTTGAGTCTGACCACTATGACCCTATTCCCCTCTTTACCCTCGAGCCACTTGGGCCCCACAGCGTGATTAAGGACAAATACAGGGTCATCGATGTCGATCCATCTCCCCTTTGAGTTACGGTCGTGGCACTCATTTTGGGACTGGCGCTGCCCTCAACAATGTCTGACGACTGGATGAATGAGGGACAGCCGAGTTTTTAGAGTAGGTTTCATGAATAATTCCGCTGGTCTGACCTCCGTGAGCAGTTGGGACCTGTAGGCCAGCAGGAGGCGCGATGGACGGTATTGAAGGGAGAGTCCTTGAATCTGGAGCATGCCTTGCTTTATGATTTGGACTGCACATTCCGCCTGGCCATTGGCAGCCGGCTTGAACGGCGCTGTCCTGACATGTTTGATGCCATTACCAGACATGAACTCCCGGAATTCATAGCTAGTGAAACACAGGCCGTTGTCGCTAACTAGGATGTCCGGCAAGCCGTGGGTCACAAAGACTGCACGCAGACTCTCCACAGTGGTGGATGTCGTGCACAAATTTACATGAGGAACATTTTTCCCATGAACGGGCCCGCGTAGCCTACGTGAGTACGTGACCATGGCTTGGTGGACCAGGACTCCCTGAGTGGGGTCTCCCTGGGGTCATTGCCCAGCTGGGCACACGTCGTGCACCTGTGAACACAGTGTTCCAGGTCTGAGTCAATCCCTGGCCACCATACATGTGACCGGGCAATGGCATAAGCACGATGCCTGGGTGCTCACTGTGGAGTTCCCTGATGAATGCTTCCCTTCCCTTCTGGGGCATGACTACTCGGCTGCCCCATAGTAGGCAGTCGACTTGGATGGAGAATTCATCCATCCGTCTCTGAAATGGTTTGACCTCCTCAGGGCATGCTCCGTGTGCGGGTGCCCAATCCCCAGTCAGGGCACATTTCTTAATCAGAGATAGGAGGGGATCTCTCTTTGTCCAGATTTTGATCTGGTGGGCTGTGATAGGGCAGCCTGCGCTGTCAAAGGCATCGACAGCCATGACCATCTCAGCACTTTGCTCCGCTGCCCCATCAGTGATGGCCAGTGGAAGCCTGCTGAGCGCGTCGGCGCCTGGCCGGTGCCGTATGGTGTAGTCATACACAGCCAGTGTGAGAGCCCATCACTGTATGCGAGCTGACGCATTGGCATTGACAGCTTTGCTGTCGGACAACAGGGATGTTAATGGCTTGTGGTCCGTTTCTAACTCGAACCTTCTGCCAAAAAGGTACTGGTGCATCTTTTTCACCCTGCAGACACATGCAAGTGCCTCCTTTTCGACCATCCCATACCCACTTTCTGCTTGGGAGAGCGACCTGGAGACATAAGCCACAGATTGGAGTTGGCCCTCATCATTACTCTACTGCAACACGCACCCAACCCCATAGGATGATGCATCGCATGTCAAAACCAATTTCTTACAGGGGTCGTACAGAGTCAATAACTTATTAGAACAAAGCAGGTTCCGCGCCCGATTGAAAGCTCATTCCTGACAGTCCCCCCAAAACCAATCGCAACCCTTACGCAGGAGCACATGTAGCAGCTCCAACAATGTACTTAAGTTCGGCAGAAAGTTCCCGAAATAGTTCAATAGTCCCAGAAATGAACGCAATGCCGATGTGTTGCTGGGTCTGGGTGCGTGACGGATCGCCTCCGTTTTGGATTCAGTGGGCCGGATCCCGTCTGCGGCAAACCTCCTGCCCAAAAACTCGACTTCTGGGGCCAAAAACACACACTTGGACTTCTTTAGTTGCAGGCCTACCCAGTCCAGTCAGCGTAGCACCATCTCCAGGTTGTGGAGGTGTTCCTCGGTGTCTCGACCCATGATAAGGATATCGTCCTGAAATACGATTGTTCCAGAGATGGATTTGAGCAAGCTTTCCATGTTCCTCTGAAAGATAGCGGCTGCTGAACGAATGCCAAACGGACACCTGTTGTAGATAAACAGCCCCTTGTGCGTGGTGATGGTGGTCAGTAGCTTGGATTCTACGGCCAGTTCCTGGGTCATGTAGGCCGAAGTGAGGTCCAACTTGGTGAACAGCTTGCCACCTGCCAGTGTGGCAAAAAGATCCTCCGCTCTCAGAAGCGGGTATTGGTCCTGAAGGGATACTCGGTTGATGGTGGCCTTGTACTCACCACAGATCCTGACCGAGCCATCCGTTTTTAGAACAGGGACGATGGGGCTTGCCCAGTCGCTGAATTCAACGGGTGAAATTATGCCCTCTCTTAGCAACCTGTCCAACTCACTCTCAATTTTCTCCCGCATCACATACGGCACAGCTCTGGCTTTGTGGTGCACTGGTGTGGCGTCCGGGGTAATGCGTATCACTACTTTGGTGCCTTTGAAAGTCCTGACGCCAGGTTGAAATAATGACTCGAACTTTTGTAGGACCTGTGAACATGAACTTCGCTCCACAGATGAAATGGCGCGCACATCCCCCTCCATTTCCAGTTCATCTCGGCTAGCCAACTCTTCTCCAAAAGCGCGGGACCATTTCCCGGGATAATCTAGAGTGGCATTCATTATGTGTGACCGCCAACATTGCACTGCCTAGCACTGGGATGATCTCTTTGGTGTATGTCCGTAATTGTGTGTCAATGTGTTCTAGTTTGGGTCTGCTAGCTGAGTGGCCATAGTTTCTCGAATTGTTGGACACTCATAAGTGACTGGCTGGCTCCTGTGTCCAGCTCCATGCGATCCGGGATGCTGTTTAACAGTACTCTCATCATCATAGGTGGCATTTTTGTGTATGAGCTGTGGATGTTTGCCACTTGACCCGCTGAACTTCAGCGTCCATTGCTGTGTCCCAGGCATACCCCTGCCTTGCAGACCCCTCTTGTGGTTCATCCACTTCGTAAACCAGCCTCGCTGCGGGCTTCCTGCACATCCTAGCTAAATGTCCACTCAAGTTACAATTTCTGCAGATGAATTGTTGAAACTGGCAGGTCTTCGCAGCATGTCTGCCCCCGCACCTCCAGCATGAGCTGAGATTGTTGTGAACACAAGAGCTGTTACCAGGCATTCCTCTCTCATTGTCTCTTTCATTACTCTTGAGCACTCTGTTTGTGGGTGTCAATAGTCCCATCCCGGGACATATTGTCCCTTGTGATGGTGTCATTGTCCGTTCAACCTGCCATTGTCACTGTTGAGGACCCACCCTATAGTCTGCTACTGCCTGGGTGGTGTCAAATTGCCCTTGCCTGCCTGCGGGGTTCTGAGTCACGTTTACCATGTTAACTCCCTGCTCCATCACCACGTTGGGAGCAGAGTTGCGCGTGTATATGATCTTGGTTTCCTCCTCCCCCGCCATGAAGGTTTGAGCCATCAACGCCGCCGCTTCCAAGGTCAAGTCCTTGGTCTCAATTAGCTTTCTAAAAATCCCGGCATGACCAATGCCCTCAATGAAGAAATTCCATAACATCTCCCCCCTGCAGGCGTCTGTGAACTTAGAGGCTGGCCAAGCGCCGAAGTCCGGTATGCTCTGCCCTTCCCGACGTCGGTGCGTATAGAATCGGTGTCGGGCCATGTGTATACTACTCGCCGGTTTGAGGTGCTCACCGATCAGTTTGCTGAGCTCCTCAAAGGTCTTGTCCACCGGCTTCTCCGGTGTGAGCAGGTCTTTCATCAGCGCGTACGTCTTAGGTCCACAGCTGGTCAGTAGATGCGCCCTTCGCTTGTCAGCCGCTGCCGCTCCCAGCCAGTCCTTCGTGACAAAGCTCTGCTGGAGCCTCTCAACGAAATCGTCCCAGTCCTCACCAACACAGTACCGTTACTCTATGCTACCGATGGCCATTATCTTGAGTCGTTGATTCCCGTTTCTCGTCGCCAAATGTTGTGTCCTTACACACTACAGCAAATCAACACGAGGCACATACTGGGGACAAAGTCACTCTGTGACCTGTACCTTTATTCCCAGGACCAAGAAGTGATGACCCTGCGTGGGACATCCCTTTATATACCTGGATGACCAGGTGAGGAGTGTCTCCCACAAGTTCACCCCCTGTGGTCAAGGTGTGCATTTCTCAGGTGTATACAGTGTACAGTGTTGTTACATAAAGGTTACAGTTATGTGAAGGTTACAAACATGACAGGTATGATGTAGTGTATATGGATTTTAGCAAACTTTTCGATAAGGTCCCACATTGCAGACTGGCCATGAAAGTAAAAGCCCATGGGTTCCAGGGCAAAGTGGCAAGTTGGATCCAAAATTGTCAGAGGCAGGAAGCAAAGGGTAATGGTTGATGGGTGTTTTTGTGACTGGAAGGCTGTATCCAGTGGGGTTTCGCAGGACTCAGTGCTGGGTCCCTTGCTTTTTGTGGTATACATCAATGACTTGGACTTGAATGTTGGGCGTATGATTAAGAAGTTTGCAGATGCACTAAAATAGACTGTGTGACAATGAAGAAGAAAGCTGTAGACTGCAGGAAGATAGCAATGTACTGGTCAGGTGGGCAGAACAGTGGCAAATTGAATTCAATCTGGAGAATTGTGAGGTAATGCATTTGGGGAGGGCTAAATGGCAAGGAAATACACATTAAATGGTACGACACTGAGAAGTGTAGAGGAACAAAGAGACCTTGGAGTGCAGGTCCACAGATCCCTGAAGGAAGCAGGCCAGGTGGTTAAAAAGGTGTAGCATATGTAGGTACCTTTAGTAATGACTCTACGAGGCAGGGTATGATACTTAAACTGTGCAGACCTGATGTCCTTTATTTGCAGCTCCTGAGTGGACAACCAGCTGTGTGTTCCTTTTTATACTGGGTTACCTGCAGTGTGCAGGTAACCCTTAGGTCTCCAGCAGCAGCACCCTGTGGTGTACAGGCAAGGTGTGTATAGTGTAAGGGTACATTCAGTGTTGCATAACAATGTTACAGACATCACACAGTAAACAGGCATGCATACACAACAAAAGACATATGGAATACTTGCCTTTATTAGTCGAGGCATGGAATAAAAGAACAAGGACATTATGCTTGAACTGTATAAAACACTGGTTAGGCTGCAGCTGGAGTACTACGTGCAGTTCTGGTCACATTACAGGAAAGATATGATTGCACTGGAAAGGCTGCAGAGGAAATTTACCAGAATGTTGCCTGGACTGGAGAATTTTGGCTATGAGGAAAGGTTGGAGATGCTGAGTCTGTTTTCTTTGGAACAGGAGGCTGAGGGGAGACCTGATTGAGGTGTATAAAAATTAGGAGGCGCCTGGATAGAGTGGATAGGAAGGACCAGTTTCCCTTAGCAGAGGGGCCATCAACCAGGGGGCATAGATTTAAAGTAATTGTGGGAAGATTTAGAGGAGATATGAGGGGAAATTTCTTCACTTAGAGGGTGGTAGGGGTCTCGAACTCACCACATTTAAAAGATACTTGGATGTGCACATAAAGAGCTGTAACCTACTTACAGGGCTACAGACCAAGAGCTGGAAAGTGGGATTAGGCTGGATAGCTCTTGGTCGGCCGGCGCGGACACGATGGGCCGAAATGACCTCCTTCTGTGCTGTAAATTTCTATGCAGCAGCTAATTCAGGGTATTGCTGACGTTTTGTTAAATAGTTATATAATGCTGCACAGGGCTATCAGTAGACAGTTTTCATGCAGGACTGAGATAAGAGTCCCTGCTGTTTCCCCTCGCCTCGCCCCGCCCCGATTGTTGTGGTTTGCACACCAAATGCAGCCCTGTCACCATTGAGATACTGTTTAAAAAGCAAATGATGTAATTTACAACCAATCAAGATGCCCCTATCTGTATACAGGATCTCATAATTGTGGCATCTATTTTTAGACTGAACACATTCATCAGGGGTTTTTGTGAATTCAGAATTGATTGATATTTTTCCCCCAATTGCCCTGGGTTTTTGTTCTTTTGCCTCTCCCAGGAGATTGTTTGGCTCCGGTTGGGGTGGAGTGTATAATTTTGCAATACATGGAGTATCGCAGTTGTGTGGGGAGGACTGGTTGGGCCGGGTGCTCTTTACCTGTCCGCCATTGTTCATTGTTCGTAGGTTTATATGTAACCTTCAGGGCTGCTGACCGAGGGCCGTGTGGCTTTTTGTCGGCCGGCATGGACACGATGGGCCGTAATGGCCTCCTTCTGCACCGTAAATTTCTATGTTTCTTCTACCTCCTGACAACACTGACTAAAAATCTAATGGTTGTAAAACACTTTCAACTATCCTGAGTTATGTAGTGGGGTCCTTGAGGACGCTGCTGTTTACAAGGTACATAAATGACTTGGATGGGACACACAAACAAAAAGGTTACAGGTAACAAACTGGGAGAATCTGCAAACCTAGAACGGGCTGATCACATACAAATAGGATCTGGATAGATTGGGGGAGTTGGGCTTGTGAGTGATGATATTTAATGTGAGAAATGCAAAGTCCCAAAGATCGGGAACAGATAATGCAACAACAACTTGCATTTATGTAGCGCCTTTTAATGTAGTGATACATCCCCGGGCGCTTCACAGGAGTATTGAGAGATTCAAAAATTTGACACTGAGCCACATAAGTAGAAATTAGCACAGGTGACCCAAAGCTTGGTCAAAGAGGTAGGTTTTAAGGAGTGTCTTGAAGGAGGAAAGAGAGGCAGAGGTTTAGGCAGGGAGTTCCAGAGCTTGGGGCCCAGGCAACAGAAGGCACGGCCACCGATGTCCACCTGATTATAATCGTGAGCGATTATAATCAGGGAGGCTCAAAAATGAGAGGAGCGCAGACATCTTGGGCGGGGGGCGGGGTTGTGGGGGCTGAAGGAGATTACAGAGATAGGGAGGGGCGAGGCCATGGAGGGATTTGATAATAAGGATGAGAATTTTGAAATCGAGGCGTTGTTTAACCAGAAGCCAATGTAGGTCAGCGAGCACAGGGGTGGATGGGTGAGTGGGATTACATCGAATGTACAACACAGAAACAGGCCATTCGGCCCAACAAGTCTCTGCAGGTGTTTATGCTCCACACAAGCCTCCTCACAGCCTACTTTGTCTCAGCCTATTAACATTGCTCAGGATAACAGCAGCAGTATAAGATCAACATTATTCTACGGACACCCCACAAGAAAGCAATTTGGGGATACGGGATAGATGCATGACAACAACAACTTGTATTAATATAGCATCTTTAATGTAGTAAAGCATCACAGGAGTATTATCAGACAACAAATTTGACACCAGACCACATCATGAGAAATTAGGGCAGATGACCAAAAGCTTAGTCAAAGAGGAATGTTTGAAGGAGCGCCTTGAAGGAGGAGAGCGAGGTAGAGAAAATCAACAACAACAAAGAAAACAAGTCGGTAGGTTTTGGGGGATTGGAGTGAAGCCCACGGCAATTGGAATGTCAATAGACTCTTTGTTACCCAATTGGATAATCCTTAACTGTCAGTTAAACCGCCTTTTCTTTCACTATCTCCAATACTTTTATAACTGATAAATGAAAGTGCTGAAAAAACTTAACAATGCATACTTTATTTTAAAGCATCAATAACTTTTTTCTCCCAGGTTGCTCGTAGTCTGTGGGAGATTAATCTTTTGTTCCTGGAGACTGCAAGACAATTCTGGAGGACTGCCAACCCTAGTCACAGGATGTCTGTAAAACTGCATCACAACATCAATCAATTTTAATTCTAAAGCTTGGGGTTTGTAGATTGCAATGAATCCTGCAGACATGAGAATTTTTTTTTACACGAGTTGTAATGATCTGGAATGCACTGCCTGCGAGAGCGGAGGATTCCGATTCTTTACCTTCATTACTCGCAATGGCTTTTCTTTCCGCTCCCACATAATTAACTCTGGTGTCCCCCAAAGATCTATCCTTGTCCCCCTCCTATTTCTCATCCGAAAACACTGTCAGTTTCCACATGTAGCTGACAACATCCAGCTCTACCTCATCACCATCTCTCTCGACCCATCCACGGCCTCTAAATTGTCAGACAGCTTGTCCGACATCCAGTACTGGATGAGCAGAAATTTCTCCGTTCCCTAGCCACTGACCCCCATCTCTCCCCCTGGTAATTATCTGAGGCTGAACCAGACTGTTTGTAATCTTGGCAGTGTTTCCTGTAAGGTACTGTTCCAAGGAACCCTCGTTGCCGGTATTTCAGTGTAAAAACCGTGTGCGCACAGTACTTGGAATGGTCCGTGGAGCCTCAAACATATGTACAGGGATCATAGAACCTTGGTGTCGTATTTGACTCCGAAATGGGCTTCCGACCACATATCCAGGCCATTACTAAGACTGCCCATTTCCACCTCCGCCTCTCCCTCAGCTCATCCGCTGCTGAAGCCCTCATCCCTGCCTTTGTTACCTCTAGACTTGACTATTCCAACGCACTCCTGGCTGGCCTCCCACATTCCACCCTCTGTAAACTTGAGGTCACCCAAAACTCTGCTGCCTGTGTCCCAACTTACACAAGTCCCGTTCACCCATCACCCTTGTGCTTGCTAACCTACACTGGTTCCCAGTTGAGCCACGCCTCGATTTTAAAATCACTGACTGCTGCCACCGAACCGGAAGCTGCACAGAGGCATACTGCTCACTCCCAACAACTGGAAGCTTGATCTTTCCGTTTTTTTAATAATGAGCTCGCTCCCCTTCCTGACTTTTTCAACAGCTCACTCCCTTCCTGGATTTTCAATAGCTCGCTCCTTGACCGGCTTCCTGACTTTTTCTGAGGGACAGTAGTAATCGCCATTTAGAAAGTCACAGATTAATCAAGGACAATTAGCATGGATTTGTTAAGGGAAGATCGTGTCCGACTAACTTGATTGAATTTTCTGAGGAGGTAACGAGGGTCGGTGAGGATAGCGCATTTGATGCATTCTACATGGATTTTAGCAAGGCTTTTGACAAGGTCACACATGGCAGGCTGGTCAGCAAAGTTAAAAGTCCATGGGATCCAAGAAAAAGTGGCAAGTTCGATCCAAAATTGGCTCAGTGGCAGGAAACAAAAGGTAATGGTCAACGGGTGTTTTTGTGATTAGAAGCTGTTTGTAGTGGGGTTCCGCAGGGCTCAGTACGAGGTCCCTTGCTTTCTGTGGTATATATCAATGCTTTATATATTTTTTAAAAGCTGCTCCCTGACAACGGAGGCAGCTCGAGCCTGGAGCAGCTGGAGGGAGTTTCAAAAAAAGCTGTTCCCTGACAATGGAGGCAGTGCGAGCCTGGAACAGCTGGAGGGAGGTTCAAAAAAGCTGCTCCCTGACAACGGAGGCAGCGTGAGCCTGGAGCAAGTTTAAAAAAAAGCTGCTCTCTGACAACGGAGGCAGCTCGAGGCTGGAGAAACTGGAGGGAGTTTCAAAAAAAGCTGCTCCCTGCCAACATAAGAAATAGGAGCAGAAGTAAGCCATACGGCCCCTCAAGCCTGCTCCACCATTTTATACAATCATGGCTGATCTGATCATAGACTCAGGTGCACTTTCATGGGCGCTCACCATAACCCCTGATTCCATTATCGATAACAGATAATCTGCTTTTTTGTTATGTTGATTGGGGGATAAATATTGGCCAGTACACCGGGGATAACACCCCTGCTCTTCTTCAAAATAGTGCCATGGGATCTTTACGTCCAATTGAGAGAGCAGACGTGACCTCGGTTTAATGTCTCATCTGAAAGATGGCTGCTCCGACAGTGTAGCACTCCCTCGGCAATGCACTGGAATGTCAGCCTAGATTTCTTTTTTGTACTCCAGTCCCTGGAGTGGGACTTGAACCCACAAGCTTCTGACTCAGGTGAGAATGCTACCCACTGAGCCACAGCTGACATTAATTTCTGAAAGAGATGTGTGTTGAGGCTGTTCTTGCTATATAGATAAATGACCTTGACTTTGATAGAGGAACATTCAAACTTGTTGATTACACCAAATTGTGAAAGGTTGAATGATGACATAGATAGGCAAATCTTGTGCAGATAGGTGGAAGATGCAGTTCAATGTAGAAACATGTGAAGTAATACATTCTGGGAAATAAAATATGCCACAAACAGTAAGACTTTAAATATAGAGGGATAGTGAGACCTTGGTGTACAGATACCCAACTTATTAAAGGTGGCAGCGCAAGTAGGTAAGGCAAATGGAAACTTGATTATGTGTATAAAGATATAGAATACAAAACTAAGGAAGTGACATCAAATTTGTTCAAGACCTTGGTTATTGGAGTATTATGTACAGCTTTGGGAACCACATCATTCACTACGATTCTAGGAGGAGAGGTTACAGTTACAAACGAGGCTAGAGAAGTTATGGGATATTTCACTGGAGCTAAGAAGTGTGAGGGCAGACCTGAGACCTTCAAGATTATGAAGGGTTATGATAAGGTAAATCATCATCATCATCATAGGCAGTCCCTCCGAATCGAGGAAGACTTGCTTCCACTCTTAACTTGAGTTCTTAGGTGGCTGTACAGTCCAATACGAGAACCATAGTCTCTGTCACAGATGGGACAAATAGTCATTAAGGGAAGGATGGATGGGACTGATTTGCCACACGCTCTTTCCGCTGCCTGCACTTGATTTCTGCATGCTCCCGGCAACGAGACTTGAGGAGCTCAGCGCCCTCCCGGATGCAATTTCCTCCACTCAGGGTGGTCTTTGGCCAGGGACTTCCAGGAGTCAGAGGAGATGTTGCACTTTATCAGGGAGGCTTTGAGGGTAAGGTAAATAGCGATCAATTGATTCCACACACTGGTCACAAATTAAAGATAATCAAAAAAGGAACCAAAGAAGTTATGAAAGAATTCTTTACACTTTGAGGGTGGTTAGAATGGGTGAGTTCTCTGCCACAAACTGTTGCTAAAGCACAGTCCATAAATTATTATAAAAGGGAATTAGATTGTTGTTTGTAAAAGGAAACCATTAATGGATAATGAGTGAGTTGGAAGGTGCGATTAGACGAGGTGGCTCATAGAGAAAGGTACAAGTGCAGATATGATTGGCGGAAAGCCTTTTTGTGTGCTGTAGCATTTTGTGATTCTACTGTACAGTGGACTCTATCCCAACTATTTAATCTTATGAGGATTTACACAAGTACTCCTTGAGCATCAAAAGTAATCAAGCAAAACTCTGGAGCATTCATTATTCTCATATCTCCGCTGTTACCTGTGACAATTTGTTTTCTAAAAAATTCCATTTGTTGGCTCCTCCTTGTGGATTCCCATCAATCAGTTTGGCTCGGTTGGATGCACTCGTCTCTGAATCAGAACCCCGCCACTCCACCCCTGCACCCTCAGAATTTGAGCACATAATCTAGACTGATGAGAATAAATGCAGTGTCACTTTTTATTTCCCACACCGTGTCTAATTCTTGCTACTGTACAGTTCCGTGGACACCTACAATCCTCTGGTTCCTGACCGAGATGTCCATTCTTTACATGTGTGCCTAGAGAGGAATGTAGTTAAGTTGTACAGACAGTTATGGGCCTTTGCACCTGCCAATATCTGTGTGCCTAATACAGTGGCAGCAGTTATAGCATCATGTCAAAAGATCAGACCCATTTCACCTTTCCAAAACCTAGTGTGGCAGCTTGGTGTGAAGGGACACCAGTTGATGTCCAGGTGACGACCTTGCCTGCACAAAACCTGGTCAGCAGTAAAGCACTGAAGATGAGCCACATAACAGAATTATGTGAGATGTCGATCTTGACTGTGATACAAGAGCCCAGTTTTACTGAATGGAGAAATGCCTAGGATATGGCACTGGAACCAACACATGGAAAACTGGTAATCTTTTATCGCTGTTCCCAATGGGAGGGGAAGACTCACTAAGCAACTGCACCAACTGTTACTTGACCACTTTTTCAGCCCCTAGGAATGCGAACCTGCAGTAGCTCCTGCCTCTACTCAGTCAAGTCAGACCAAACCATTGATCTCACTTATTGCATTCTGTTCTGACAGATTTACACAATGCATTCTCTCCACCACTGTATTGCCCTTGTTTACACCTCCGCCTTGCATCAGACTCTGGAGCTTGTGAGACTATATGGAAAAATTCTTGACAATGGATGTTAGCAAGCTATTTACTAATGGCAATTTTACCCTGTGCTTCTGAAGGTGTTGGCTCCTTGCTAAGGTATGGTTCAATAACTTACATTTATATAGTGTATTTCCTATATTACAACAGTGACTACACTTCAAAGATACTTCATTGGTTGTCCAGCGCTGTGGGATGTCTGGTGGTGGTGAAAGGCTCTATATAAATGCAAGTCTTTAATGTAGTAGAACATCCCACGGTACTTGACAGGAGCATTATTACACCAGATTTGAAACCGAGCCACAGCTTGGTCAAAGATGTGGGTTTTAAGGGGTGTTGCAATGGAAGAGAGGCACAGGTGGAGAGGTTTAGGGAGAGAATTCCAGAACATAGGGCCTCGGCAGCTGCAGTCACATCCGCTAATGATGGTGTAATTTAAAATCGGGGATGCACAAAAGGCCAGAATTGGAGAAGTGTAGACGTCTCGGAAGGATTGAAGAAGGTTACAGTGATAGGGAGGAGCCTTGGAGGGATTTGAAAAGGATGAGAATTTAAAAATTGTGGCAGGAACCCTCGGGTACCTTGCCCAACTGGACATTATTCATATCGGAGAAATGATGGTGACTATCAACGCTCTATTTGATTATGGGGAGCAGTATTGCTGAGGCTATATTTGTCCCTTCCAGATTGGTGCAATTCCATTAATTTCTCCAGTAAGTGCATTAACTATGCTCTGGCATAGATGTGAACTGCTTTCCATCAACATTAGACTTATTCAGAAGAAAAAGGTTTTGTCTTTGAGTGGAGTTTTTTTTACCATTTAAATCAAAGTTGCTGAGATCGCTGGGAAGCTATTAATAAATGCTTATTATTTGCTGTGAAAATTCTGAACCTGACCTGATATCATGACTTCCCACAAGAGACACAATGAACAGTCAAAGAATTGGAACTGATGTGAATTACTATGGAAATACAGAGGTGAGTGTTACAATCTGGCATTTTCAATTCTTAAAGTACAGGATATTTCCGCCCAGAAGAAGGAGACCCTAATTACAAACTCTAATAGCATGTCTACAGGTGCTGGTCCAGGGCTTGAAATGAAAGCCACTGATTAATGTATTATTAAGCTGCGATAACCGCTCCGTTGTTAAACTGGGGGTAGAGTTTTCTGCTTTGTGCACAATCGGTGATTCCGCTGCAAATTACACCCTCAGAGTCATGGACCATGTACAGTGGATACCTCAAGTCGCTGGAGAAATACCACCAACGATGTCTCCACAGGATCCTACATATCCCCTGGGAGGACAGACGCACCAACATCAGCGTCCTCGTCCAGGCCAACACCCCCAGCATTGAAGCACTGACCACACTCGATCAGCTCCGCTGGGCAGGCCACATTGTCCACATGCCAGACACAAAACTCCCAAAGCAAGCGCTCTACTCTGAACTCCTTCATGGCAAACGAGCCAAAGGTGAACAGAGGAAACGTTACAGGGACACCCTCAACGCCTCCCTGATAAAGTGCAACATCTCCACTGACACCTGGGAGGCTCTGGCTGTCATGTATTCAACTGTCATTGTAATCCATGTATAAACTGACCTAAGTTGTACACCGTGAGAACACTGACCACTAGGTGGTGAACTTGTGGGAGACACTCCTAACCTGGACTTTCAGGTATAAAAGGGGAAGCTCCACCTATCTTCAGCACTTCAGTGCTGGCTAATAAAGATTACTGGTCACAGAGTGACCTTCTCTCTAGTATGGGCCTTGTGTGCATTTCTATTATTGGCGACGAGAAACTGGGATTTAAACCACGTGAGCATGGCCACTAGCAGCACAGAAGAGAGGTACTGTGTTGGTGATGATTGGGACGACTTTATTGAGAGACTACAGCAAAGTTTTGTCACTGAGGAATGGTTGGGACAGGATTCGGCCGACAAACGCAGGGCTCATCTCCTGACGGTTTGTGGATCCAGGACGTACTCCCTGATGAAGGACCTTCTAGTGCCAGAAAAGCCGGCGGACAAGACATTCGAAGAGCTCAGTAAGTTGATCGGGGAACACTTTAAACCGGCGAGCAGCATGCACATGGCGAGACACCGGTTTTACACACACCGGCGGCGAGAAGGGCAAAGCGTTCCAGACTTCGTGGCAGACCTCCGGCGACTGGCGAACCTATGTAAGTTCCCAGATGCATGCAGAGCGGAGATTCTGCGAGACTTTTTTTATTGAGGGCATCGGGCATGCTGGGGTTTTCAGGAAACTGATTGAGACCAAAGACTTGACCCAGGAAACGGCGGCTTTGATGGCTCAGACATTTATCTCAGGGGAGGATGAGACCAGAATGATTGACAAAAATCTTGGTTTAAATGCAGCAAATGGACAGGGAGTCAACATTGTTAACGCGGCACACAGTTCTCCAGGCAGAAGGGGCAATCGGACATGCCCGAGCATGTAGTCGAACCCAAAGGGGGAATTCAACAGAGACAATGGCTAGCTGAACGGCGATTCATGCCATCGCAATGGACAATGCGGCCAGTAATGGGGCCATCAACACCTGTCAATGGTGCATCTAAGGACAGTTACAGAGACAGTCAGAGACGATCGACTGGTAATGGACCTTTCCAACAACCGCACATGTTGGAGATGTGGAGGCAAACACCCAGCAAGAGCTTGCAGGTATCAGCAACATACCTGCAGAAACTGCAACGTCAGTGGTCACTTGGCACGTATGTGCAGGAAACCTGCAGCCAGGTTGATGTACGAGGAGGACGGGCCCGATGTAAGCCCTACGAGGCCAAATGGACACTGGGGGAAATCGCTGGAAGCTGAAGTTCAGCGAGTTCATGTGAGTACATACACCAGGACGCCACCGATAATGATGAAAGTGCTCCTCAATGGCATCCCAGTATCAATGGAGCTGGACACGGGGCCAGCCAGTCCCTGATGAGTATCAAACAGTTCGACAAGTTGTGGACGTTGAAGGCCAGGAGGCCAAAATTATTGCCGATTGACGCACAGCTACGGACATATACAAAGGAGATCATTCCGGTGCTGGGCAGTGCCACGGTAGTCGTGATCCACAAAGATTCGGAGAACAGGTTGCCACTCTGGATTGTCCCAGGGGACGGTCCCGCACTGCTGGGGAGGAGTTGGCTTGCTGTCATGAACTGGAAATGGGCGATGTCAATGCAATTTCTTCTGTGGAGTGAATATCATGCTCACAGGTCCTGGACAAATTTGACTCACTCTTTCAACCCGGCATCGGCACTTTCATGGGGACCAAGGTAGTGATTCACATAAACCCGGACGCCAGGCCAGTACACCACAAGGCCAGAGCAGTGCTGTACGTGATGCGGGAAAAGATAGAAGGCGAATTGGACCGCCTGCTGAGGGAAGGCATCATCTCACCAGTCGAATTCAGTGACTGGGCGAGCCCGATCGTGCCGGTGCTCAAGGCGGGTGGGTCGGTCAGGATATGTGGTGATTACAAGGCCACCATCAATTGGGTGTCACTCCAAGACCAGTACCCGCTACCGAGAGCGGAGGACCTCTTTGCGACGCTATCCGGTGGCAAACTTTTTTCAAAATTGGACCTGACCTCAGCTTACATGACCCAGGAACTGGCGAGTGAGTCGAAGAAGCTGACCACCATCACGACACACAAGGGGTTGTTTGAGTACAACAGATGTCCGTTCGGGATTCGCTCGGCCGCCACGATCTTTCAACGAAACATGGAAAGCCTCCAAGTCGATTCCAGGGACGGTGGTTTTTCAAGACGACATCCTCATTACGGGTTACGATACTGAAGAACACCTCCACAACCTGGAGGAGGTGCCTCGCAGACTGGACCGGGTAGGTCTGCGACTGAAAAAGGCGAAGTGCTTCTTCCTAGCTCCAGAGGTAGAATTCCTGGGGATGAGGGTAGCAGCAGACGGGATCAGCCTTACTGCATCCAAGACGGAAGCGATCCAGAGAGCACCCAGACCCTGTAACACGACGGAGCTGTGTTCGTTCCTGGGGCTCCTGAACTATTTTGGTAACTTTCTTCCCAAATTGAGCACGCTGCTAGAGCCGCTACACGTGCTCCTATGCAAAGGTCACAAATGGGTCTGGGGGGACAGCCAGGAAAGGGCTTTTGATAGAGCACGCAATTTGTTATGCTCCAACAATCTGTTAACGCTATATGACCCATGTAAGAAACTTGCTTTAACGTGCGATGCGTCGGGTGTGTGTTTCAGCATGTTAATGCCGGTAGCTTATGCCTCCAGAAGTCTGTCCCAGGCAGAAAGGGGCTACGGGATGGTAGAAAAGGAAGCGCTTGCATGTGTATATGCAGTAAAAAAAAATGCACCAGTACCTGTTTGGCAGGAAATTTGAGCTGGAGACAGATCACAAACCCCTAATGTCCCTTTTGGCCGACAACAAGGCCATAAATGCAAATGCGTCAGCCCGCATAAAGAGGTGGGCACTCACGTTAGCCGCCTATGACTATACAATTCGGCACAAACCGAGCACTGAAAACTGTGCCGATGCACTCAGCAGGCTCCCACTAGCCACCACTGAGGGGGCTACCGAGCATGCTGCTGAGATGGTCATGGCTGTTGAAGCTTTCGTAAGCGAAGGCTCACCCGTGACAGCCCGTCAGATTAAAGTCTGGACCATTAGAGACCCGCTACTGTCTTTAGTCAAGAAATGTGTCCTGAATGGGGACTGGGCAGCCACGTACGGGGCATGCCCTGAGGAATTCAAACCATTTCACAGGCGCAAGGATGAACTCTCGATTCAGGCCGATTGCCTACTATGGGGAAACCACGTAGTTATGCCCCAGATGGGCAGAGAGGTGTTCATCCAAGAACTCCACAATGGGCACTCGGGCATTGTCATGATGAAGGCAATTGCCAGGTCACATGTTTGGTGGCCAGGGATAGATGCTGACCTGGAACTTTGTGTTCGCAGGTGCAGTGTGCTCAGCTGGGCAATGCGCCCAGGGAAGCCCCCCTTAGCACCTGGTCCTGGCCCGCCAAGCCACGGTCACGCATCCATGTGGACTACGCAGGTCCTTTCATGGGGAAAATGTTTTTGGTTGTAGTAGACGACTACTCCAAATGGATCGAGTGTGACATTCTCAATTCAAGCACATCCTCTGCCATGGTAGAAAGTTTACGGGCAATATTCTCCGCCCACGGTCTACTGGACGTCTTGGTCAGCGACAATGGCCCGTGCTTCACAAGCATTGAATTCCAGGACTTCATGGCAGAAAATGGAATTAACCATGTCAGAACGGCACCGTTCAAGCCGGCCTCAAACGGCCAGGCAGAACGAGCAGTGCAGATAATCAAACAGGGGATGCTCAGATTCCAAGGGGGTTCCCTACAAAGCCACTTATCACGCCTCCTGTTGGCCTATAGATCCCGACCACACTCACTCACAGGGGTTCCACCCGCAGAGCTGCTAATGAAAAGGATGCTCAAAACGAGGTTATCCCTTATACATCCCACCATGAAAAAAATTGTTGAGAGCAGGCGCCGGTCACAATATGACTACCATGACAGGAATGCGAGGGCGCAATGTATTGATGTAAATGATCCTGTCTTTGTCCTCAACTACGCTGCAGGGCACAAATGGCTTGCAGGCACTGTGATTGCCAAAGAGGGGAATAGGATTCTGGTAGTTAAATTTACCAATGGACAAATCTGCCGCAAACACGTGGATCAAACTAAAAGGAGGTTCAGCAACCCCATAGAAAAAGCAGAGGAAGACCACAAGTGACCGAACACTGGAACCAAGTGGAGGAGAACCCAGTCACTGTGGGCAGTCCGGACAGGCCTGAGGCACCGCAAACAGCAGACACTCAGGCCAGCGCCCAACAACCGGAGCCCCAACTCAGGCGCTCTACAAGGGAGTGTAAACCACCAGAGAGAGACTTAACCTGTGGTCCCAATAAGACTTTGGGGGGGGGAGGTGATGTCATGTATTCAACTGTCATTGTAATCCATGTATAAACTGACCTAAGTTGTACACCATGACCACTGACCACTAGGTGGTAAACTTGTGGGAAACACCCCGAACCTGGACTTTCAGGTATAAAAAGGGAAGCTCCACCCATCTTCAGCATTTCAGTGCTGGCTAATAAAGGTTACTGGTCACAGAGTGACCTTCTCTCAAGTATGGGCCTCGTGTGCATTTGTACTGTATAGTAAGGACATATTACTGGCTAAAGATCGCCCTCAGTGGAGGAAGTGCATCCGGGATGGCACTGAGCACCTTGAATCTCATCGCCGAGTGCATGCAGAAGACAAGCGCAGGCAGTGGAAAGGACATGCGGCAAACCAGTCCCACCCTCCCTTACCCTCAACAACTGTCTGTCCCACCTGTGACAGGGACTGTGGCTCTCGTATTGGACTGTTCAGCCACCTAAGGACTCATTCTAAGAGCGGATGCAAGTCTTCCTTGATTCCGATGGACTGCCTATGATGATGACACCCAAAATTGAGGCCATTTTGAAAAGATTCTTTTCACCCTCGAGTTTCTGCTCAAACTCATTTGCATAGCACGCAAAATCTGCCATGAACCAGCGCAAGTGGGCAGCATTTAAAATGTAATTTTCTTTTTTAATTTTGCTTTTAAAAAATACTCCTTGATATATTTACAAGTAATAACTTTGATACACCTGAAAATGGGTTTATCACAAACAATAAGCATTTTAAATCAGTCTCAATCCACCACTTGAGTAACCCGACTTTAAATGACTGAAAATGACTTATTTTAAAAAGTACAAAATGATTTTCTAGTTCGACTAAGGTACATTAGTGAGCTCCTTACCAAGTTTAAAAAAAAATTCAAAACCTTTCAAAACGTACCAATTGGTTTTCTTGCGCCCATAAGTTCCAGCTCGAAGGCAGAAACTTGCCAAGGTGATTAATGCATCCTGGGGGCATGGCCATTTTTGTGGGTGATGCTTGCTTCCAGCGGATGTTTTTAAAACCAGCACAAAAGATTGCGGAAACTCCAGTTGCGCTGAACACAATTGGCGCTTAAAATTCCGCGATATTTTGCACCGGTTACGCCAATATTGGGGGAATTGCGCCAAAAAAACAGCACAATCGAGCAGAAACTCCAGGCCAGTGTGTAACCCAACCTGTGCAGACAAGGATGTTCTTCTTAGGCAGCCAATCAGAGTCGAGGATGACTTGCTTCCACATTATCATGAGTTCTAAGGTGACTGATGGTGGTTGATGGGACGGGTAGGTGGGGGGCTTGATTTGTCGTACGCTCCTTCCGCTGTTTGTACTTGGCTTCTGTGTGCTCCCGGTGAAGAGACTCGAAGTGTTCGGTGCCTTCTTGGATGCTTCTCCCCCACTTTGAGCAGTATTGGGCCAGGGATTCCCAAGAGTCGGTGCAGATGTTACATTTTCTCAGGAAGGCTTTGAGGGTGTCCTTGAAGCGTTTGCTCTGCCCTCCTGGGGCTTGCCTGCCGTGACGTAGCTCAGAATAGAGTGCTTGTTTCGGGAGTCGAGTATCGGGCATGCAGACAATGTGGCCCGTCCTTCGGAGCTGATTGAGCGTGGTCAATGCCTCGATGTTGGGGATGTTGGCCTGAAAGAGAATGCAGAGACAGCGTTGGAGGTACTTCTCCAGTACTTTGAGGTGCCTCCTGTACATAGTCCATGTCTCTGAAGCATATCACTACTGCTCTGTAGACCATGAGCTTGGAGCCGGGTTTGAGATCATGGTCTTCAAACACTTTTCCTCAGGTGGTCGAAGGCTGCACTGGCACACTGAGATGGTGTTGGACTTTGTCATCGATGTCTGCCCTTGCTCCCAAGGTATGGGAAGTGGTCCACATTGTCCAAAGTCTTGCCGTGGATCTTGATAATCGGGGAGCAGCACTGTGTGGTGGGGGCAGGTTGGTAGAGAACCTTTGTTTTACTGATGTTTAGTGTAAGGCCCAGACTCTCATACGCTTCAGTGAAGGTGTCAACGATGGTTTTGAAGTTCGGACACCGAGTGTGCACAAACGCAAGCGTCATCTGCATATTGTAATTCAATGACCGAGGTTAGAACAACCTTGGATCTGGGTTGGAGGTCTGAGGTTGAATAACTTCCCGCTTGTCCTGTAGATTAACTCTACTCCAGCGGGGAGCTTGTTAAAGGCGTGATGGAGCATTGCAGCGAGGAAGATTGAGAAAAGTGTTGGTGTGATGACGCAGCCCTGCTTGACCCTGGTCTGCACGTGGATTGAGTCGGTGGTGGATCCGTTGGTCAGGATCACCGCTTGCATGTCATCGTGAAGCAGGCAGAGGATGGTGACAAATTTTTGAGGGCAGCCATAATCCCTCACGGTTGAGAGTCAAAGGCTTTTGTGAGGTCAAAGAAATTGGATCCAAAATTGGAGTGGTGTGGAGGCCCTGACCTGCGTGAGAACACTAGCGGCAGGTTGGGCCCATAAAAGGAGCAGTGAGCGGCCTCGGGAGCAGTGCGGAGGCATACTACTTAGTCGACATACAACCATGACAAATAGCTGTTGTTAGTTCCGATCGGCCAGACGGCTGGTGGTACGAACAGTTCTTATCTTCACCGTCTGCCCTTCTGTTTTCTTTTATGCTCTTTTTAGGGGTGGGCCTGGTGTAGGATATTGGCAGGACCATTTAACCTATGATATGTCGGTTTCTTTGTCTCAACTCTTGAGTGAAACACTCCTCTTCACATCCTCCCATGGTTGGAGTTAGATAAGTCATTCTTGGCCTTCAGATGTTTGGAGCTGCCTGTTATCAGTTATTTATGTTCACATTGTTCAAGTTGCTTTAGCTATTGGATCATGGAACGAATCCTTCAATTCTAACACCAGTCTGCAGAGACTTTTTGGTCTCAAGTTATTTCTTCCAATTCACAATTTCTTACAGGTCATAGTATTGATTAAAGAAACAATTACAGCTCAGGAGGGATGATATGTTCGAAGGATATTCAAATGAGGCCATATGGGTTGAATTTAAGAACAAAAAAGGGGCGATCACAGTGCTGGGCGTGTACTATAGACCCCCAAACAGTCAGAGGGAGATAGAAGGGCAAATAAGTAGGCAAATTTCTGAGAAGTGCAAAAACTATAAGGCAGTAATAGTAGGGAGTTTCAACTACCCTAATATTAACTGGGTTAAAATTAGTGTAAATGGTATAGCGGGTGCGGAATTCAAAAAATGCATTCCAGAGAACTTTTTTAGCCAGTATTTAACAGGCCCAACAAGGGAGGGGGTGGTTCTGGACTTAATTTTAGGGAATGAAGAGGGGCAGGTGGAAGGTGGCATCAGTGGGAGAGCACTTTGGTGCTAGTGATTATAATTCAGTTAGATTTAGGGTAGCTAAAAAATGGAAAAGGACAAAGACAGACCAGGAATAAAAGTTCTCAACTGAGGAAAAGACAATTTTACGAAGCTGAGATAGATTTAGCCAAAGTGGACTGGATATGGCTACCTGAAGGTAAATCAGTGTCAGAGCAGTGGGAGGCATTCAAGGAGAAGATCCTGAGGGTTCAGAGTAAGTATGTTCCCTTAAAGAAAAAGGAGTGGGACTAACAAACCTAGAGCCCTCTGGAAGTCAAGGGACATAGAGGGTAAGATAAAGAAAAAAAGGGAGGCTTATGACAGATACCGAGGGCTCAATACTGCAGAAACTCGAGAGGAGTATAGAAAGTGCAAAGGTGCAATTAAAAAGGAAATTAGGAAAGCAAAGAGAGAGCATGAAAAAATTTTGGCAACTAAAATCAAGGAAATCTCATACATGTTTTATAAATACATGAAGAGCAAAAGGATTACTAAAGAGTAGAAACATAGAAAATAGGAGCAGTAGTAGGCCATTCAGCCCTTCGAGTCTGCACTGCCATTCAATATGATCATGGCTGATCCTCTATCTCAACACCATACTCCTGCTTTTTCCCCATAGAAACATAGAAAATAGGTGCAGGAGTAGTAAGGACTTCATCTAACTCCTTTTTGAATATATTTAGTGAATTGGCCTCAACAACTTTCTGTGGTAGAGAATTCCACAGGTTCACCACTCTCTGGGTGAAGAAGTTTCTCCTCATCTTGGTCCGAAATGGCTTACCCCTTATCCTTAGACTGTGACCCCTGGTTCTGGACTTCCCCAACATTGGGAACATTCTTCCTGCATCTAACCTGTCTAAACCCATCAGAATTTTAAACGTTTCTATGAGGTCTCCTCTCATTCTTCTGAACTCCAGTGAATACAAGCCCAGTTGATCCAGTCTTTCTTGATAGGTCAGTCCCGCCATCCCGGGAATCAGTCTGGTGAACCTTCGCTGCACTCCCTCAATAGCAAGAATGTCCTTCCTCAGGTTAGAAGACCAAAACTGTACACAATACTCCAGGTGTGGCCTCACCAAGACCCTGTACAACTGTAGCAACACCTCCCTGCCCCTGTACTCAAATCCCCTCGTTATGAAGGCCAACATGCCATTTGCTTTCTTAACTGCCTGCTGTACCTGCATGCCAACCTTCAATGACTGATGTACCATGACACCCAGGTCTCGTTGCACCTCTCCTTTTCCTAATCTGTCACCATTCAGATAATAGTCTGTCTCTCTGTTTTTACCACCAAAGTGGATAACCTCACATTTATCCACATTATACTTCATCTGCCATGCATTTGCCCACTCATCTAACCTATCCAAGTCACTCTGCAGCCTCATAGCATCCTCCTCGCAGCTCACACTGCCACCCAACTTAGTGTCATCCGCAAATTTGGAGATACTACATTTAATCCCCTCGTCTAAATCATTAATGTACAATGTAAACAGCTGGGGCCCCAGCACAGAACCTTGCGGTACCCCACTAGTCACTGCCTGCCATTCTGAAAAGTACCCATTTACTCCTACTCTTAGCTTCCTGTCTGACAACCAGCTCTCAATCCATGTCAGCATACTACCCCCAATCCCATGTGCTTTAACTTTGCACATTAATCTCTTGTGTGGGACCTTGTCGAAAGTCTTCTGAAAGTCCAAATATACCACATCAACTGGTTCTCCCTTGTCCACTCTACTGGAAACATACCTTGATGCTTTTTATTTCTAGAAATCTATCTATCTCCCTCTTAAATATATTCAGTACTTGGCCTTCACAGCCTTCTGTGGTAGATAATTCCACAGGTTCACCACCCTCTGAGTGAAAACATTTCTCCTCATCTCGGTCCTACATTTCCTACCCCGTATCCTGAGACTGTGACCCCTTGTTCTGGACTTGCCAGCCAGGGGAAACATCCTCCCCGCATCCAGTCTATCCAACCCAGTCACAATTTTATACATTTCAATGAGATCCCCTCTCATTTGTTATGTACGGAGAAAGAGTCAGACTGAACACTGTGAGCTCAAAGTAACGTGTGACCTTAGTCTTTTATTGCAGGTCTCCAGAGTGCCTCTCCAACCTGTGAGGCCTCCTTAAATACCTGTACTCCCAAGGGATTATGGGATCATTTGGGACTCCAGGGGATGAGCCCTCTGGTGGCTGTACCGAGTAAATATAAGTCCACAAAATAACATCATTCTTCTAAACTCGAGTGAATACAGGCCTAGTTGACCCAATCTCTCCTCATACGATAGTCCTGTCATCCCAGGAATCAGTCTGTTGAACCTTCACTGCACTCCCTCTATGGCAAGTATATCCTTTCTGAGGTAAGGAGACCAAAACTGCAAACAATACTCCAGGTGCGGTCTCACCAAAGCCCTGTATAACTGTAGTAAGACATCCTTGCTCCTATACTCAAATCCTCTTGCAATGAAGGTCAACATACCATTTGCCTTCCTAACTGCTTGCTGCACCATGTTTGCTTTCAATGACTGGTGTACAAGGACACCCAGGTCCCTCTGTACATCGACACTTCCCAAGCCATCACCATTTGCCCTTATGTTTTTCCCACCAAAGTGGATAACTTCACATTTATCCACGTTATACTGCATCTGCCATGTGTTTGCCCACTCATTCAACCTATCTAAATCGCCTTGCAGCGTCTTTGCATCCTCCTCACAAGAAATTAGGAATGTGTGCAATAAAGGTACAGCAGTTATCATGGACGACTTTAATCTACATATAGATTGGGCTAACCAAGCTGGTAGCAATGCGGTGGAGAAGGATTTCCTGGAGTGTATTAGGGATGGCTTTCTAGACCAATATGTCCAGGAACCAATTAGAGAGCTGGCCATCCAAGACTGGGTGTTGTGTAATGAGAGAGGACTAATTAGCAATTTTGTTGTGCGAGGCCCCCGGGGGAAGAGTTGACCATAATATGGTAGAATTCTTTGTTAAGATGGAGAGTGACAGTGTTAATTCAGAGATCTAGGGTCCTGAACTTAATGAAAGGTAACTTCGATGGTATGAAACATAGAAAATAGGTGCAGGAGTAGGCCATTCGGAACTTTGAGCCTGCACCTCCATTTGATAAGATCATGGCTGATCATTCCCTCAGTACACCGTTCCTGCTTTCTCGCCATACCTCTTGATCCCCTTAGCCATAACAGCCATATCTGATGCCCTCTTGAATATATCCAATAAACTGGCATCAACAATTCTCTGCGGCAGGGAATTCCACAGGTTAACAACTCTCTGAGTGAAGAAGTTTCTCCCCATCTCAGTCCTAAATGGCCTACCCCTTATCCTAAGACAGTGTCCCCTGGTTCTGGACTTCCCCAACATCGGGAACAATCTACCCGCATCTAACCTGTCCCGTCCCGTCCCGTCAGAATCTTGTATGTTTCTGAGAGATCACTTCTCATTCTTCTAAACGCCAATGTATAAAGGCCCAGTTGATCCAGTTCCTTCTTATATGTCAGTCCGGCCATCCCGGGAATCAGTCTGGTGAACCTTCGCTGCACTCCCTCAATAGCAAGAATGTCCTTTCTCAGATTAGGAGACCAAAATTGAACACAATATTCCAGGTGAGGCCTCACCAAGGCCCTATACAACTGCAGTAAGACCTCCCTGCTCCTATACTCAAATCACCTAGCTATGAAGGCCAACATGCCATTTGCCGCCTTTACCACCTGCTGCACCTGTATACCAACTTTCAATGACTGATGAACCATGACACCCAGGTCTCGATGCACCTCCCCTTTTCCTAATCTGCCGCCATTCAGATAATAATCTGTCTTCGCATTTTTGCCCCCAAAGTGGATAACCTCACATTCACATTATACTGCATCTGCCATGCATTTGCCCACTCACCAAACCTGTCCATGTCACCCTGCAGCCTCTTAGCGTCCCCCTCACAGCTCACACCGCCACCCAGTTTAGTGTCATCTGCAAACTTGGAGATATTACACTCAATTTCTTCATCCAAATCATTGATGTATATTGTAAAGAGCTGGGGTCCCAGCACTGAGCCCTGCGGCACTCCACTAGTCACTGGCTGCCATTCTGAAAAGGACCCATTAATCCCGACTCTCTGCTTCCTGTCTGCCAACCAGTTCTCTATCCACGTCAGTATATTACCCCCACTACCATGTGCTTTGATTTTGCACACCAATCTCTTGTGTGGAACCTTGTCAAAAGCCTTTTGAAAGTCCAAATCCACATCCATAGGTTCTCCCTTGTCCACGCTACTAGTTACTCAAAAAATTCCAGAAGATTTGCCAAGCATGATTTCCCTTTCATAAATCTATGCTGACTTGGACCAATCCTGTCACTGCTTTCCAAATGCGCAGCTATTTCATCCTTAATAATTGATTCCAACATTTTCCCCACCACTGATGTCAGGCTAACCGGTCTATAATTATCTGCTTTCTCTCTCCCTCCCTTTTTAAAAAGTGGTGTTACATTAGCTACCCTCCAGTCCATAGGAACTGATCCTGAGTCGATAGACTGTTGGAAAATGATTACCAATGCATCCACTATTTCTAGGGCCACTTCCTTAAGTACTCTGGGATGCAGACGAACAGGCCTTGGGGATTTATCGGCCTTCAATCCCATCAATTTCCCTAACACAATTTCCCGCCTAATAAGGATATCTTTCAGTTCCTCCTCACTAGACCCTCGGTCCCCCACTACTTTCGGAAGGTTATCTGTGTCTTCCTTCCTCCAAAGTATTTGTTCAATTGGTCTGCCATTTCTTTGTTCCCCATTATAAATTCACCTGAATCCGACTGCAAGGGACCTACGTTTGTCTTCACTAATCTTTTTCTCTGCAAAAGCTTCTGTAGATACGTGAAGTCAGTTTTTATGTTCCCTGCAAGCTTCCTCTCGTACTCTATTTTCCCCCTCTTAATTAAACCCTTTGTCCTCCTCTGCTGAATTCTGAATTTCTCCCAGTCCTCAGGTTTGCTGCTTTTTCTGGCCAATTTATATGCCTCTTCCTTGGATTTAACATTATCCTTAATTTCCTTTGTTAGCCATGGTTGAGCCACCTTCCCCGTTTTATTTTTACTCCAGACAGTGATGTACAATTGCTGAAGTTCATCCATGTAACCTTTAAATGTTTACCTTTGCCTATCCACCGTCAATCCTTTAAGTATCATTTGCCAGTCTACTCTAGCCAATTCACGCCTCAAACCATCGAAGTTACCTTTCCTTAAGTTCAGGACCCTAGTTTCTGAATTAACTGTGTCACTCTCCATCCTAATAAAGAATTCTACCATGTTATGGTCACTCTTTCCCAAGGGGGCTCACACAACAAAATTGCTAATTAGTCCTTTCTCATTACACATCACCCAGCCTAGGATGGCCAGCTCCCTGGTTGGTTCCTCGACATATTGGTCTGGAAAACCATCCCTAATACACTCCAGGAAATCCTCCTCCACTGCATTGCTACCAGTTTGGTTAGCCCAGTCAATATGTAGATTAAAGTCGTCCATGATAACTGCTGTACCTTTATTGCATACATCCCTTATTTCTTGTTTGATGCTGTCCCCAACCTTACTACTACTGTTTGGTGGTCTGTACACAACTCTCACTCGCGTTTTCTTCCCCTTGGTATTCCGCAGCTCCACCCATACCGATTCCACATCATCCAAGCTAATGTCCTTCCTTACTATTGCATTAATTTCCTCTTTAACCAGCAATGCCACCCCACCTCCTTTTCCTTTCTATCTATCCTTCCTGAATGTTGAATACCCCTGGATGTAGAGTTCCCAGCCTTGGTCACCCTGGAGCCAATTACATAATATCCGTTAACTGCTGTCTGCGCAGTTAATTCGTCCACCTTATTCCGAATACTCCTCGCATTGAGGCAGAGCCTTCAGGCTTGTCTTTCTAACACACTTTGCGCCTTTAGAATTTTGCTGTAATGAGGCCCTTTTTGCTTTTTGCCTTAGGTTTCTCTGCCCTCCACTTTTACTTTTCTTCTTTCTATCTTTTGCTTCTGCCCCCATTGACGTGAATTGGCTAGGATAGACTGGCAAATGATACTTAAAGAGTTGAGATTGGATGGGCAATGGCAGACTGATGTGTATCTGTAAAGCATGCACTCCCATGTTCCGCCACCAGGGAGCACATCCCCTAAAGTCCCAAGGGATCCCAGCATCCCTTGGGAGCACTGTCGATAAGCTGGCCCCGAAGGCCTGTTCCTCACTCTGGAGTGTCTTAATAAAGACTGAGGTCACTGTAACTTTAAGCTCCATGTGTGCAGTCTCATCTGTGTTCGGAACACAACACAGACATTTATAGGTTACTACTCAAAAGTAGTCATCTCGGGATTGCTACCAGTGCCACGTGCTAGTTAGAGTAGGAATCACAGGATAGCGCAGATGAATACGTGGCTTGAGCAGTGGTGCAGCAGGGAGGGATTCACATTCCTGGGGCATTGGAACCGGTTCTGGGGGAGGTGGGACCAGTACAAACCGGACAGTCTGCACCTGGGCAGGACCGGAACCAATGTCCTAGGGGAAGTGTTTGCTAGTGCTGTTGGGGAGGAGTTAAACTAATATGGCAAGAGGATGGGAACCAATGCAGGGAGACGGAGGGAAACAAAAAGGAGACAAAAGCAAAAGACAGAAAGGAGATGAGTAAAAGTGGAGGGCAGAGAAACCCAAGGCAAAAAACAAAAAGGGACACTGAATATAAAGGGGCTGCAGGAGGGGTCAAAACTAAAAATCATGGTTTAAAAACTAGGATTAAAACACTCTACCTAAATGCACGCAGCATTCGAAATAAAGTAAATGAGTTGACGGCACAAATCATTACAAATGGGTATGATTTGGTGGCCATTTCAGAAACATGGTTGCAGGGTGGCCAAGACACTAAGTTGGGTGGCAGTGTGAGCTGCGAGGAGGATGCTGTGAGACTGCAGAGTGACTTGGATAGGTTAGGTGAGTGGGCAAATTCATGGCAGATGAAGTATAATGTGGATAAATGTGAGGTTATCCACTTTGGTGGTAAAAACAGAGAGACAGATTATTATCTGAATGGTGACAGATTAGGAAAAGGGGAGGTGCAAAGAGACCTGGGTGTCATGGTACATCAGTCATTGAAGGTTGGCATGCAAGTACAGCAGGCGGTTAAGAAAGCAAATGGCATGTTGGCCTTCATAGCGAGGGGATTTGAGTACAGGGGCGGGGAGGTGTTGCTACAGTTGTACAGGGCCTTGGTGAGGCCACACCTGGAGTATTGTGTACAGTTTTGGTCTCCTAACTTGAGGAAGGACATTCTTGCTATTGAGGGAGTGCAGCGAAGGTTCACCAGACTGATTCCCGGGATGGCGGGACTGACCTATCAAGAAAGACTAGATCAACTGGGCTTGTATTCACTGGAGTTCAGAAAAATGAGAGGGGACCTCATAGAAATGTTTAAAATTCTGACGGGTTTGGACAGGTTAGATGCAGGAAGAATGTTCCCAATGTTGGGGAAGTCCAGAACCAGGGGTCACAGTCTAAGGATAAGGGGTAAGCCATTTAGGACTGAGATGAGGAGAAACTTCTTCACCCAGAGAGTGGTGAACCTGTGGAATTCTCTACCACAGAAAGTAGTTGAGGCCAATTCACTAAATATATTCAAAAGGGAGTTAGATGAAGTCCTTACTACTAGGAGGATCAAGGGGTATGGCGAGAAAGCAGGAATGGGGTACTGAAGTTGCATGTACAGCCATGAACTCATTGAATGGCAGTGCAGGCTAGAAGGGCCGGATGGCCTAATCCTGCAGCTATTTTTCTATGTTTCTAAGACTGGGAATTAAACATACAGGGGTATCTGACGATTCATAAAGATAGACAAGAAGGGAAAGGAGGTGGGGTAGCTCTGTTAATAAAGGATGATATCAGGGCAGTTGTGAGAGACGATATTGGTTCTAATGAACAAAATGTTGAATCATTGTGGGTGGAGATTAGAGATAGTAAGGGGGAAAAGTCACTGGTGGGCGTAGTTTATAGGCCCCCAAATAATAACTTCACGGTGGGGCGGGCAATAATCAAGGGAATAATGGAGGCATGTGAAAAAGGAACGGCAGTAATCATGGGGGATTTTAACCTACATATCGATTGGTCAAATCAAATCACACGGGGTAGCCTGGAGGAGGAATTCATATAATGCGTACGGGATTGTTTCTTGGAACAGTATGTAACAGAACCTACAAGGGAGCAAGCTATCTTAGATCTGGTCCTGTGTAATGAGACAGGAAAAATAAACGATGATTTAGTGAAAGATCCTCTCGGAATGAGTGATCACAGTATGGTTGAATTTGTAAAACTGAAAAGAGTGACTAAAGTAAATGTTGGTCCCTTAGATGAGAAGGGGGATTTAATAATGGGAAATGTGGAAATGGCTGAGACCTTAAACAATTATTTTGCTTCGGTCTTCACAGTGGAAGACACTAAAACCATGCCAAAAATTGCTGGTCATGGGAAAGTGGGAAGGGAGGACCTTGAGACAATCACTATCACTAGTGGGGTAGTGCTGGACAGGCTAATGGGTTCCAAGGTAGACAAGTCCCCTGGTCCTGATGAAATGCATCCCAGGGTATTAAAAGAGATGGCGGAAGTTATAGCAGATGCATTTGTTATAATCCACCAAAATTCTCTAGACTCTGGGCAGGTACCAGCGGATTGGAAAGCAGCTAATGTAACGCCTCTGTTTAAAAAAGGGGGCAGACAAAAGGCAGGTAACTATAGGCCGGTTAGTTTAACATCTGTAGTGGGGAAAATGCTTGAAACTATCATTAAGGAAGAAATAGTGGGACATCTAGATAGGAATAGTGCAATCAAGCAGACGTAACATGGATTTATGAAGGGGAAATGATGTTTAACTAATTTACTAGAATTCTCTGAGGATGTAACGAGCATGGTGGATAGAGTTGTACCGATGGATGTGGTGTATTTAGATTTCCAAAAGGCATTCGATAAGGTGCCACACAAAAGGTTACTGCAGAAGATAAAGGTACGCGGAGTCAGAGGAAATGTATTAGCATGGATAGAGAATTGGCTGGCGAACAGAAAGCAGAGAGTCGAGATAAATGGGTCCTTTTCGGATTGGAAATCGGTGGTTAGTGGTGTGCCACAGGGATCGGTGCTGGGACCACAACTGTTTACAATATACATAGATGACCTGGAAGAGGGGACAGAGTGTAGTGTAACAAAATTTGCAGATGACACTAAGATAAGTGGGAAAGCGGATTGTGTAGAGGACACAGAGAGGCTGCAAAGAGATTTGGATAGGTTAAGCGAATGGGCGAAGGTTTGGCAGATGGAATACAATGTCGGAAAGTGTGAGGTCATCCACCTTGGGAAAAAAAACAGTAAAAGGGAATATTATTTGAATGGGGAGAAATTACAACATGCTGCGGTGCAGAGGGACCTGGGGGTCCTTGTGCATGAATCCCAAAAAGTTAGTTTGCAGGTGCAACAGGTAATCAGAAGGCGAATGGAATATTGGCCTTCATTCCAAGAGGAATGGAGTACAAAAGCAGGGAGGTCCTTCTGCAACTGTATAGGGTATTGGTGAGGCCGCACCTGGAGTACTGCATACAGTTTTGGTCACCTTACTTAAGGAAGGATATACTAGCTTTGGAGGGGGTACAGAGACGATTCACTAGGCTGATTCCGGAGATGAGGCGGTTACCTTCTGATGATAGATTGAGTAGACTGGGCCTTTACTCGTTGGAGTTCAGAAGGATGAGGGGTGATCTTATAGAAACATTTAAAATCATGAAAGGGATAGACAAGATAGAGGCAGAGAGGTTGTTTCCACTGGTAGGGGAGGCTAGAACTAGAGGGCACAGCCTCAAAATACGGGGGAGCCAATTTAAAACCGAGTTGAGAAGGAATTTCTTCTCCCAGAGGGTTGTGGATTTCTCTGCCCAAGGAAGCAGTTGAGGCTAGCTCATTGAATGTATTCAAATCTCAGATAGATAGATTTTTAACCATTAAGGGTTACGGGGAGAGGGCGGGTAAGTGGAGCTGAGTCCACGGCCAGATCAGCCATGATCTTATTGAATGGCGGAGCAGGCTTGAGGGGCTAGATGGCCTACTCCTGTTCCTAATTCTTATGTTCTTATAGATGAACTTCAACAATAGTACATCCCTGTCTGGAGTAAAAATAAGAAGGGGAAGGTGGCTCCAAATGTGGCTAACAAGGGAAATTAGGTATAGTGTTAAATCCAAGGAAGAGGCATATAAATTGGTCAGAAAAAGGCAAACCTGAGGACTGGGAGAAATTTAGAATTCAGCAGAGGAGGACAAAGAGTCTAATTAGGAAGGGGAAAATAAAGTATTAGAGGAAGCTTGCAGGGAACATAAAACCTGACTGCAAAAGCTTCTATCGATATGTGAAGAGAAAAAGATTAGTGAAGACCAACGTAGGTCCTTTGCAGACAGAATCAGGTGAATTTATGATAGGGAACAAAGAAATGGCAGATCAAGTGAACAAATACTTTGGATCTGTCTTCACTAAGGAAGACACAAATAACCTTCCGGAAATACTAGGGGTTCGAGGCATCTAGCGTAAAGGAGGAACTGAAGGAAATCCTTATTAGTCAGGAAATTATGTTCGGGAAAAGGGGGATTTAATAATGGGAATGTGGAAATGGCTGAGACCTTAAATAATTATTTTGCTTCAGTCTTCACAGTGGAAGACACAAAATCCATGCCAAAAATTGCTGGTCACAGGAATGTGGGAAGGGAGGACCTTGAGACAATCACTATCACTAGGGGGGTAGTGCTGGACAGGTTAATGGGGCTCAAGGTAGACAAGTCCCCTGGTCCTGATGAAATGCATCCCAGGGTATTAAAAGAGATGGCAGAAGTTATAGCAAATGCATTCGTTATAATCTACCAAAATTCTCTGGACTCTGGGGAGGTACCAGCGGATTGGAAAGCAGCTAATGTAACGCCTCTGTTTAAAAAAGGGGGCAGACAAAAGGCAGGTAACTATAGGCCGGTTAGTTTAACATCTGTAGTGGGGAAAATATTTGAAACTATCATTAAGGAAGAAATAGCGAGACATCTAGATAGGAATAGTGCAATTAAGCAGGCGCAACATGAATTCATGAAGGGGAAATCATGTTTAACTAATTTACTGGAATTCTTTGAGGATATAACGAGCATGGTGGATAGAGGTGTACCGATGGATGTGGTGTATTTAGATTTCCAAAAGGCATTCGATAAGGTGCCTCACAAAAGGTTACTGGAGAAGATAAAGGTACGCGGAGTCAGAGGAAATGTATTAGCATGGATAGAGAATTGGCTGGCGAACAGAAAGCAGAGAGTTGGGATAAATGGGTCCTTTTCGGGTTGGAAATCGGTGGTTAGTGTTGTGCCACAGGGATCGGTGCTGGGACCACAACTGTTTGCAATATACATAGATGACCTGGAAGAGGGGACAGAGTGTAGTGTAAAAAAATTTGCAGATGACACAAAGATTAGTGGGAAACCAGGTTGTGTAGAGGACACAGAGAGGCTGCAAAGAGATTTAGATAGGTTAAGCGCATGGGCTAAGGTTTGGCAGATGGAATACAATGTCGGAAAGTGTGAGGTCATCCACCTTGGGAAAAAAAACAGTAAAAGGGAATATTATTTGAATGGGGAGAAATTACAACATGCTGCGGTGCAGAGGGACCTGGGGGTCCTTGTGCATGAATCCCAAAAAGTTAGTTTGCAGGTGCAGCAGGTAATCAGGAAGGCGAATGGAATGTTGGCCTTCATTGCGAGAGGGATGGAGTACAAAAGCAGGGATGTCCTTCTGCAACTGTATAGGGTATTGGTGAGGCCACACCTGGAGTACTGCATGCAGTTTTGGTCACCTTACTTAAGGAAGGATATACTAGCTTTGGAGTGGGTTCAAAGACAATTCACTAGGCTTATTCCAGAGATGAGGGGGTTACCTTCTGATGATAGATTGAGTAGACTGGGTCTTTACTCGTTGGAGTTCAGAAGGATGAGGGGTGATCTTACAGAAACATTTAAAATAATGAAAGTGATAGACAAGATAGAGGCAGAGAGGTTGTTTCCACTGGTCGGGGAGACTAGAACTAGGGGGCACAGCCTCAAAATTCGGGGGAGCCAATTTAAAACCGAGTTGAGAAGGAATTTCTTCTCCCAGAGGGTTGTGAATCTGTGGAATTCTCTGCCCAAGGAAGCAGTTGAGGCTAGCTCATTGAATGTATTCAAGTCACAGATAGATAGATTTTTAACCAATAAGGGAATTAAGGGTTATGGGGAGCGGGCGGGTAAGTGGAGCTGAGTCCACGGCCAGATCAGCCATGATCTTGTTGAATGGCGGAGCAGGCTCGAGGGGCTAGATGGCCTACTCCTGTTCCTAATTCTTATGTTCTTATGTAACCTGTCCAAGGATGCCTCTTAGCATCCTCCTCACAGCTCACACCGCCACCCAGCTTAGTGTCATCTGCAAACGTGGAGATATTACACTCAATTCCTTCATCTAAATCAATAATGTTTTATTAAAGGGCACCTGTGATAAATAAACAGTCCTTTAAGCGTGTTAATGCACGCAAGTCTCTTAGACCACTCAACCAGCTCCTATTTCATGTAGGGCGATGCTAAGCCCAGTTTGGTGAACGACTTCCCCCCGCTAGCATTGCAAACAAGTCAGCAGTCTGCAGGATACTGATCCTGTTTCGAAACCCTGTTGATCGTAGCCTTGTAGTCTCCACAGATTCTGACTGTGCCATCACTTTTCAGCACAGGAACAATGGGGCTGGCCCATTCATTAATTTCAACCGGTGATATGATCCCTTCACGCTGGAGTCTGTCCAGTTCGATTTCGACCTCCCTCATCATATACGCAACTACCCGAGCTTTATGATAGACGGGTCTTGCATTCGAGTCCACGTGGATCTGCACCTTGACTTCCATGGTTCGATGCCTGGTTCGAACAGCGAGGGGAACTTGCTTAGTACTTGGGCACATGTATCTTTCTCCGATGACAACGCCTTGACGTCGTTCCAAACGCATCTGATTTTTTTCAAGCCAGTTCCTGCCGAACAGCGTTGGGCCATTGCCTGAGACAATCCATAGCGGTAACTCGTGAACTGCACCATTATACATTTTAATTGTGGCACTACCAATCACCGTTATGAGTTTTTTGGCATTGACTGGACTCAGTCTGGGTCGCACAGCCTCAGTATCCCACAGCTTGTCGAATGCCCTTTGGCTCATTATCGATTGACTCGCCCCCGTGTCCAGTTCCATCGATACCGGCACCCCATTAAATTTCACGCTGATCATTATCGGTTTGCTCTTAGTTAGGAACGAGTACAGTCCATACACTTCCTCCTCTGGTATCTCGGATTGCGTATCCGGATCCGTGCTAGTCTGACCATCATCCTCCATGTGGTGTGTCGCAGCACGCTTGCTCATCTGCGGACACTTGCACTGGAGATGCCCCACTCTCAGACAGCCTTTGCAACTATATTGCTTAAATCGGCACTGCTGGTGCCGGTGATTTCCCACACAAGGCCAATACGGAGAAATCGGATGCATTCCCGCTGGCGGACTTTGGGGAGCCACAGGTTTCGCATACGCAGTCGGGTAGGCCCTGCCATGTGCCGTTCTGCCGCTCATATTTACAGCACTTGCCGAGTTTCGATTTTTCACTGATATCTGCTTTAGACTTCAATCCATCATCATACATGACTGAGCGATCGTGATGGCCCTGTTCAAGTCCAACGTCTCCACAGCCAGTTTACGCAGGATCATCTCGTGGTTGATGCCGATTACAAAGAAGTCCCGCAGCATGTCTATCAACACAGCCCCGAACTTACACGGTCCCGCTAGACGTCTCGGGTCGGCAACAAATTCCGACGCATTCTGGCCCTCTGAGCGAACGTGCGTATAAAATCTGTATCTTGTGATGATGATGCCTTCGTCTGGCTTAAGGTGGTTCTGTACCAGTGTACACAATTCTTCATATGTCTTCTCTGTTGGACTCACAGGCAGGAAGTAGATTCTTTATCAGACCATAAATTTTAGAACCGCAAACCGCGAAGAACACCGCCCAGCGCCGATCTGCGTCGCCGACCTCCTCCATTTTGTTGGCCACGAGAACTGGCTCAAAGTCTGCCCAATCTTCTCCTTCCACAAATCGCTCCAACAATCCAATTGTGCACATTTTTGCATGCAAAGGTTCTTGTTGCCTCGTCGCCAAATGTTGTGTGTGCAATAACTGTTAGACTGAGTACTGTTTAACTCCAAGAGGTATGACCTTAGCTCTGCTTTATTAAGGCCCAAAGTGACTAATATACAAAATGGCTGGCCTTTTATACTTGGGCTGCACACACATACATGCAGCCCAATGGCCTCCAACAGTGACGCCATCTAGTGGCTAGTGATCCCAAAAGTACATACATGACACTTTGTTTACAAAGGGAGAAAGGGATAGACTGAGTAATTATAGGACAGTCAGCCTAATCTCAGTGGTGGGAAAACGATTGGAAAAATTCCTGAGGCACAGGATAAATCTTCATTTGAAAAGTCATCGATTAATCAAGGACAGTTGGCATAGGGAAGATCGTCTGATTAACCTGATTGAATTTTTCGAGGAGGTAACCAGGAGGGTCAATGAGGGCAGTGGGTATGATGTAGTGTATATGGATTTTAGCAAAGCTTTTGATAAGATCTCACATGGCAGACTGGTCACGAAAGGTAAAGCCCTTAGGATCCAGGGCAAAGTGGCAAGTTGGATCCAAAATTGGCTCAGAGACAAGAATCAAAGGATAATGGTTAATGGGTGTTTTTGTGACTGGAAGGATGTATCCAGTGGGGTTCCGCAGGGTTCAGTATTGGGTCCCTTTGCTTTTTGCGATTATATATCAAGGACTTGAATGATGGGGGTATGATTAAGAAGTTTTCAGATGACACTAAAGTAGGCTATGTGGTTGATAATGAAGAAGAAAGCTGGGGGCTGCAGGAATATATCAATGTACTGGTCAGGTGTGCAGAACAGTGGCAAATGGAATTCAATCCGGAGAAGTGTGAGGTAACAAGGCAAGGGAATACACATTAAATGGTACGTCACTGAAAAGTGTAGAGGAACAAATGGACCTTGGAGTGCAGGTCTACAGATCCCTGAAGGTAGCAGGCCAGGTGGATAAGATATGGAACATTTGCCTTATTAATTGAGGCATGGAATACAAGACAAAGGAGATTATGCTTGAACTGCCTTCAACACTGGTTCATCATCGGAATCGGAAGACTTGCTTCCACTCTTAAAATGAGTCTTTAGGTGGCTGAACAGTCCAATACGAGAGCCACAGTCCCTGTCACAGGTGGGATAGATAGTCGTTGAGAGTAAGGGAGGATGGACAGATTTGCTGCACGCTCTTTCCACTGCCTGCGCTTGATTTCTGCATGCTCTCGGCAATGAGACTCAAGGTGCTCAGCGCCCTCCCGGATGCATTTCCTCCACTTGGGGCGGTCTTTGGCCAAGGACTCCCAGGTGTTGGTGGGGATGTTGCACTTTATCAGGGAAGCTTTGAGGGTGTCCTTGTAACGTTTCCTCTGCCCACCTTTAGCTTGTTTGCCATGAAGGAGATCCGAGTAGAGCACTTGCTTTGGGAGTCTTGTGGCTGGCATGCGGACAATGTGGCCCGCCCAGCGGAGCTGATCAAGTATGGTCAGTGCTTCAATGCTGAGGATGTTGGCCTGGTCGAGGGTAGGATCTTGCGGAGACATCGTTGGTGGTATTTCTCCAGCGACTTGAGGTGTCCACTGTACATGGTCCATGTCTCTGAGCCATACAGGTGGGCGGGTATTACTACAGCCCTGTAGACCATGAGCTTGGTGGCAGATTTGAGGCCTGGTCTTCAAACACTCTTTTCCTCAGGCGGCCGAAGGCTGCACTGGCGCACTGGAGGCGGTGTTGAATTTCGTCATCAATGTCTACTCTTGTTGATAAGAGGCTCCCGAGGTATGGGAAATGGTCCACGTTTTCCTGGGCCGCGCCATGGATCTTGATGACTGGGGGGCGGGGGGGGGGAGAAAGAGAGGACAGTGCTGTGCGGCGAGGACAGGCTGGTGGAGGACCTTTGTCTTACGGATGTTTAGCGTCTCGTACACCTCACCTTGACTATGTCCTGGAGTTCAGCCTCTATGTGCGCAGACACAGGCGTTGTCTGCATACTATAGCTCAATGACAGAGGTTGGGGTGGTCTTGGACCTGGCCTGAAGATGGCGAAGGTTGAACAGGTTCCCACTGTTTCTGTAGGTTAGGCCACAGCTGGAGTACTGCGTGCAGTTCTGGTCACCACATTAGTGATTGCACTGGAAAGGGTGCAGAGGAGTTTTACAAGAATGTTGCCTGGACTGGAGAATTTTGGATATGAGGAAAGATTCGAGATGCTGGGTCTGTTTTCTTTGGAACAGAGGCGGCTGTGGGGAGACCTGATTGAGGTGTATAAAATTGAGGGGCCTGAATAGAGTGGATAGGAAGAACCTGTTTCCCTTGGCAGAGGGGTCAACAACCAGGGGACATAGATTTAAAGTAATTGGGGAGAGGAGATATGGGGGGAAATTTATTTACCCAGAGGGTGGTGAGGGTTTGGAACTCACTGCCTGAAAGGGTGTTGGAGGCCGAAAGCCTCACCACATTTAAAAAAATACTTGGATGTGCACTTAAAGTACTGAAAAGTACTGGCTACGGACCAAAAGCTGGAAAGTGGGATTAGGCTGGATAGTTGCTGGTCGGCCGGCGCGGACACGATGGGCTGAAACGGCCTCCTTCCGTGCTGTAAATTTCTATGATTCTATGAATCTAATATGTACAGCGTGCCGAGTATAAATATTATGGTTGGAACCAGAACTTTGAAAATGTAAGAAGGTTTGATCTTTCATCAGTTAGCTAATATCATTAAACTCTACATATTTTGCTCCTCAGCTCAAAACGCAAGCTGCATATTCATCCGGGAAAGAGGTAATGACAACCTGTGGCACTCATCACTTCAGGTATAGACAGTGGGCTAGACTTTCCATTATTTTTGCATTGATACCACCCACTTAACGTCCATTTTAATGCTGAGATGAGGTATAATGCCCAGATATCACCCATTTAGCAACAAAATAGAAACCAACGCCCATGTATCGCTCACTTATCACCCAGCGTTTCTTTTGGCACGTACTTAACGCCGAGAATTAATAATACCGCCTACCCACTTTTTTTTGCCGTAAAGATCAGAATGGGTGAAACTAACGCCCATAATATCGGCAAGCGTTACTTTCGGTACCTCGCCGAAAAAATGGTTCGCCGAAAAAAAGGCTAAGAAAAAGTTGCTCTCCCCTGAACTAAACCCAGCGATATGGACGCCATTTTGTAAATAGGAGGTCGATTCATATAAAAGACCGCTGCAACTTCTGGGGAGTTTTTATGTATTCTGGAGTTCTTTTAGGGTGACTTGAACATCTGAACAAACATCTAATCATACTGTGGACAATTTTAATTTATTTTAGGTGTTTTAGTAGGTAAATTTATTGTTTGTGAACAATCGGTATAATAATGATAGTTATTGTAATGGGGCCTGTAATTTTTCAGCCTGCATTGATGACTACGCACATGCTGCAGACTAGAGATGGCAGAAGGTATATCCAAGAGCATTCTGAGGAAGAGGAGAACTTACACCACATGCACTTACAGGGAGAAGCGGTCTTACCTGAACTTGTCCGATAATACGTGCCTTAGGAGACTGCGCTTCCGCAAAGAGATATACCAGCTCATTAGGGGAGATCTGCAGCCTGCCAGCACCTTCAGGACCGCACTGTCCGTCGAGGTCAAGGTCACTGCGGCACTTGCCTTCTACGCATCGGGTTCCTTTCAGGCCTCAGCTGGCGACATTTGCGCTATATCTCAGCATGCCACACATTGCTGCATTCGACAGGTGACTGAAGCCCTTTACGCTCTCAGGATGGACTTTATCAGCTTCCCTTTGACCAGGGGAGGCACAGACTGAGAGAGCTCCAGAATTCTCCAGAACTGCAAACTTCCCCAAGGGGCAGGGAGTGATAGATTGCACGCACATCGCCATGTGGGCACCTCTTCAGGATGCAGAGGTTTTTCGGAACCGAAAGGGATTCCACTCCCTGAATATACAACTCGTTGTCTGCCGCCAGCAAATTATAATGTCAGTAAATACAAAATCAATACCGACTGATATAAGAAAAGAAAACAACAAAGATTAAATACTCACCAATCCACCAGCCAATCACTTATCCGCTATGGTTATGTGAAATAAAAAACATTTAATGAAAACATTTGTATAAAATCATAATTATAACTGTAAAAAACACCCCACCCCACAACAAATTTATATCATTCATTAAATTTTTAACATTTCCAACAAAACTTCATAAACATAGAACACAAATGCAATAAAACAAGGTACCCCCTCCCCCCAACAAAATAGCAACAACAACATAAAAATACTGTGACTAATACAATTCCTGTGGCCATGCACCCCACTTTCCTTCCCCCCCGCTTCTCCTCCCCACCTCTACCCCGTCCCCTTCCCCTTCCAACCGCCTTGCTGAAATGCTCCTCAGGTGCTGCTTCATTGGGGGGATGACGGCAGAACCGCTGGGTGGCGCGATACTGGAGAGGACAGTCCCGAGGAGGAAACGTCCTCTGAGCCAGAAGCAAGACCTTCCTCCTGGCTCGCATCTGCTGTTAGCAATGGGGGTGCAGTGCCGCGCTCTGGGACCACTGGGAGCCCTCTGGCACTAGTGTTCCTGGCTATTACCTCCAGGGCCTCCGCCATCCGCGGCACATACTCGGTCATAGTGGCGGACATGCTGGCCAGCTGTTGGGATATGCCCCCTATTGTCTGGAGGATCTGCTGACCTATTTCAACACTCCTCCTGGACAAGTGTACCATGTCCCCGCTCAGATCTGCCACTTGTGGAGCAGTCCTGCTGCGTCGAACCAACCTCCCCGGCGTCGTCATGGAGACACTTACCCTGTGGCAACATGCTTGGGCCCTCTACCTCCATGATGGAGGAGGACATGGCCGCAGGAGCACTAGATGTCATCAGGGTTGCATAGATGATGGAGCTTGTCGATGCAGGCTCCTCGAAGTCGCCACTTCAGTGGAGAAGGCACCCTGCAGCTCCACGGGCGAGAATTGGGGGCTCCTCGCCACCAGATTGAGGACCCCCCGTCGAGGCCACCACCAGATTCGTAGCTTCTTGGCTCGGTGGTGTTGCCTGGAGTCGTGCTGCTGGCTGAGCTACAAAACATAAATGAGGTTATTAGAGGAGAAGGGGATGCTAGGGTCACAAGGTGATTCAAACGCCACACACAGCATGTGCACGACAAAAGCACCACCACTATCAAAATCATCACAGACATCACATTTCATGATATGACCAAATTACAATGATTTTCATGAGGCCATCATTATTTAGATAACACTTTTATCAATCATCTACCATATATTATTGTTTGGATATGAGTGGGTGTGGCATCTATTGACTTTACATCACGCAATGGTGTATACTTTACCCACGTGGCATCACATCAGGTTCTGCTGCTGCTTGCGTGGGTGACCGGAGGTGGCTCCCCACTAGAGCCAGCACCCACTCCTCGATGTCTGTCAGCTCACTGATGACTGGTGGCCCGCCACCCGTGCGCTGCTGCTCGGCCCTATTCTTCAAAAGTTTGTTCTGTAAAAGGTCACAACATGGCACGAGATCATTGCTAGGTACTGTCACAGAGACTGATACAACACATAATAATCATGATTACATCTGTCGGTTATGATAATTATCATTATTTATCTAAAGACGTACACCGTAAACACAGGCTTTGAGTAAAACATTCCCGGTATAAGTACAAGACATCACATCTGATATTAATCACTCATTACACTTACAATTCCAATTATATAAATAAGTAAATGTAAATAAATGTAATACTTATTCTGGTGGATCCGACAAGGTTGTTCCAGCTCTTGCGGCACTGGTTACCCTCATGCACCTCGTTCGTCGCAGACGAGACCACCTCGGCTATGTCAGCCCAAATCTTCTGGTACACCTTTGGGGTGGGCGTCCGACGCCTACCCCGGGTCAATTGACCCCAGCGTGACTCCACCTCCTGCAAGAGGGAGGCATTTGCCTCGTCGGAGAATCTCTGAGCTGGTTTTCATCCTCCCACTTCTAGTTCCTCTCCTACCTCACTGCTCTCGCCAGTGTCCTCACCCTCCACATCGTGCTGTGTCGCCTCTTCCATGCCTTCCATTTTCGTTGTTTTTCCCCAAAAAATCTCCGTGCAAACAAAGTTATTTGTGCTCAGGATTCTTTTTACTGCTGCTAAATCTCTCTCCTACCTCCATAACAGCCAAACAAGCACACAACATACCCACACACACTTTCAGTGCCTCTCTGCTTCCCCTCTCTCGCTCTCTCCTCTTCTGCGCATGTTTTGATGACCCTTGACCTCCTGAAACGCGGAAAACGACCGTTGCCATGGCATTGCTATGGATGCCGAATTTACGGCAGAAGGGCAAAAAATTTACTGCTAATGCCCATTTTATAAAGTGGAAAGTTCGGGTTTTGAAAATGGGCGATAATCCGGCGATCTCAAAATCCATAAAAAATGCCAACGCTGGAATTAACGCCCATTTTTGGGCGATCTGCACAATAATGGAAAGTCTAGCCCTATGTGTCAATTTCTGTGTTAGTTTCTCAATAGTATTGGTTTCTGTGCTGAGCTTGTTGCAGCACGGTTGAAACATCTGTTTCCTGCTTATTTGCAAGTACTGTACTGAGCGAAAGTTGGAACTTAAGCCAGGAAATAGAGTACAAATGATTTTAAAAAAGATTACAGAGTCTTTTTGAACCCTTTACGGTGCTAAAGGAAATCTAATGCAGGATACAACAGAAGTGCATAGGAAACCTCTCCTAGTCTCCATCAAAGAGCCATAGGGTCCTCCAAATGATAAAAGAGCTTGATCCTGGCTTGATTCCCAGTCTATGCTTGGTTGGTGCCCAGGCTGCACTCAGCCAGTGAAGTCACACACCATTCTGACTTGGACATAATATGGTCGTTCAATCGTCATTACTGGGCCACAATCCTGGCATTCACCACCTAACACCATCGTGAGAGCAACATTAGCTCAAGCTCGTCCCTTGCCCCCCCCAGCACAAGTGCTGCTTCCCCCCAACCAAAGTCCCATATCCCCCAGCGCAAGTGCGTCCCTCCCCCAGCCAAAGTCCCATACCCCCCAGTGCAAGTGCGTCCCTCCACCAGCCAAAGTCCCATACCCCCCAGCGCAAGTGCTGCCTTCCCCAGCCAAAGTCCCATACCCCCCAGCGCAAGTGCGTCCCTCCACCAGCCAAAGTCCCATACCCCCCAGCGCAAGTGCGTCCCTCCACCAGCCAAAGTCCCATACCCCCCAGCGCAAGTGCGTCCCTCCACCAGCCAAAGTCCCATACCCCCCCAGCGCAAGTGCGTCCCTCCCCCAGCCAAAGTCCCATACCCCCCAGCGCAAGTGCGTCCCTCCCCCAGCCAAAGTCCCATACCCCCCAGCGCAAGTGCATCCCTCCACCAGCCAAAGTCCCATACCCCCCAGTGCAAGTGCGTCCCTCCCCCAGCCAAAGTCCCATACCCCCCCAGCACAAGTGCTGCCTCCCCCAGCCAAATTGCCTTACCCCCAGCCCAAGTGCTGCCTCCCCCAGCCAAAGTGCCTTACCCCCCCAGCCCAAGTGCTGCCTCCCCCAGCCAAAGTGCCTTACCCCGCCCCCCCCAGTGCAAGTGCTGCCTCCCCCAGCCAAAGTGCCTTACCCCCCCAGTGTAAGTGCATGCATGACCTTACCCCGTCCGCCGCTCACCATAGATAGGGCATTGTGTAAGGATTGTTAACAGGTTTATTGGATATGAACTGAATAGTGACAGTGTTGTGATGTCTGGATTTCATCAACTCCAACGATGTCCCTTGTAGGGGGTTGTAAGAATGTAATCCGTCTTCCCTGAGCTACCTCTCTCCCCTCCTCACCCCCCAGGCTCTCTGTCGTTCTCTCCCTCTCCCCCTCCCCCCTCGACCATCCGCCAGGTCGGGGCCGCAAAGGGCTGCTCGGTCAGTGGCTCAGCAGGCAACGTGGTGGATGGGAATGATTCGGGTCTGGAGGCCGCTCTTTCGGTCCGGGCGGGAGGCATCGGGGGTGGGCATTTCACAGCAAAAGCACAGTACAAATAGTCACTTCGATAAAATTATGAGGGGCCTGGATAGAGTGGATAGGAGGGACCTGTTTCCCTCGGCAGAGGGGTCAACAACCAGGGGACATAGATTTAAAGTATTTAGGGGGAGGTTTAGAGGGGATTTGAAGGGAAATTTCTTGACCCAGAGGGTGATGGGGGTCTGGAACTCACTGCCTGAAAGGGTGGTAGAGGCAGAAACCCTCACCACATTTAAAAGATACTTCGATGTGCACTTAAAGTGCCATAACCTACAGGGCTACGGACCAAGAGCTGGAAAGTGGGATTCGGCTGGATAGCTCTTGGTCGGCCGGCGCGGACACGATGGCCCGAAATGGCCTACTTCCGTGCTGTAAATTTCTATGATTCTATGCCACCTTCTCGGCAACAAAGGATAAGCAGCCTTACCAATATCACATGAACAAATAAAAAACCTTCAAGGGGAGGAGAGAAATAGGGGGGGTGGATTGGAGTGGGGTGGGGGCGTCACTAACTTCATGAAAAATGAGGCACAGACATTGCTAATAACCCGCAACACCACGGTAAATCTTCGAATTCCCAATCTCAGCCACACTGTGTGGAAAATGACAAGCCATCTTGTTATAGGAGTGAGAGAGAAAGGAGAGCCAAACGTTCTCTGCTCCCACTACCAGCCTGGCAGTAAGTTATTCAGTAATGCTGGTGAGACCAGAGCAAAGGACGAGAGGAAATTCATTACAAAAAATAGTGTTACTGATATAGCTTTGATTCTTGGTGGCTGCTGAGATAGCAGATCTTGGCCAGGGCAATGGTGGGATTACTATAACTTGTCTCAGCATTCCCAGGCTAGAGAAGGGAAAAATCAGCAAGGATTCTCAATCCTGATCAGAATGTAATACTCCTGCAGGAAAACATGCATGTGATTTGCAAGGGACGTCAGGGTTGGGCTCAGCAGTTATACTCCATGGTTGTACAGCCTGGCATCATTCACTGGCTGGAAGAATGGCCACTTGGACAAGTTACTGAGTGAGGGCTGCTGCCACTCATCCACCAATAGCCAACTCAAGTCACCACCATCAGGAGAGGAGGAAGAAATAAGGAGTTTCTACTGGAAGGAGGGTCAGTAACCAGAAGACACAGATTTAAGATAATTTGCAGAAGAACCAGAGGGGAGATGAGGAGAACTTGTTTATGCAGCAATTTGTTGTGATCTGGAATACACTGCCTGAAAGGGTGGTGGAAACAGAGTCATTAACTTTCAAAAGGGAATTAGATAAATATTTGAAAAGAAGTTGATAGGGCTATGGGGAAAGAGCAGAGGAGTGGGACTAATTGGATAACTCTTTCAAAGAGCTGGCATGTGCGGGGCGAAGGTGCTGATCCACTTGGTCCCAGAGGCACGACCCATTCACCACAAGGCACGAGCGGTACCTCACATGATGAGGGAGAGAGTGGAAATCGAGCTGGACAGACTGCAACGCGAGGGCATCATCTCCCCAGTGGAATTCAGCGAGTGGGCCAGCCGGATTGTTTCAGTACTCAAAAGTGATGGCACGGTCATGATTTGTGGCGATTGTAAAATAACTATTAATCGTTTCTCGCTACATCTCCCCAGTGGAATTCAGCGAGTGGGCCAGCCTGATTGTTCCAGTACTCAAAAGTGATGGCACGGTCAGGATTTGTGGCAATTATAAAATAACTATTAATTGTTTCTCGCTACAGGACCAATGCCCGCTACCTAAGACAGACGACCTATTTGCGACGCTGGCAGGAGACAAAACGTTCACCAAGCTCGACCTGACTTTGGCCAACATGACGCAGGAGCTGTAGAAGTTTTCGAAGGGCCTCACCTGCATCAACACGCACAAGGGACTGTTCATCTACAACAGATGCCCGTTTGGAATTCGGTCAGCTGCAGCGATCTTCCAGAGAAACATGGAGAGCCGACTCAAGTCGGTACCACACACGGTGGTCTTTCAGGACGACATATTGGTCATGGGTCGGGACACCGCCGAGCACCTACAAAACCTGGAGGAGGTCCTCCAGCGACTGGATCGCATAGGGTTGCGGCTGAAGAGGTCGAAATGCGGCTTCATGACAACAGAAGTGGAGTTTTTGGGGAGAAAGATCGCGGCGGACGGCATTTGGCCCACAGACGCCAAGTCAGAGGCTATCAGGAACGCTCCCAGGCCACAGAACGTCACGGAGCTGCGATCGTTCCTGGGACTCCTCAACTATTTTGGTAACTTCCTACCGGGGTTAAGCACCCTCTTAGAGCCCCTACGTGTGTTATTGCGCAAAGGTGAGAACTGGGTATGGAGAAAAAAACATGTAATTGCTTTTGAGAAAGCCAGAAACATTTTATGCTCCAACAAGCTGCTTATATTGTATAAGCCGTGTAAAAGACTTGTGATAGCATGTGATGCATCGTCGTACAGAGTCGGGTGTGTATTACAACAAGCTAACGTTGCGGGGAAGTTGCAACCTGTCGCCTATGCTTCAAGGAGCTTGTCTAAGGCCGAGAGAGCCGACAGCATGATTGAGAAAGAGGCAATAGCGTGTGTGTTCGGGGTAAAGAAAATGCATCAGTACCTGTTTGGCCTCAAATTTGAGCTGGAAACCGATCACAAGCCCCTCACATCCCCGTTCGCTGAAAACAAGGGGATAAATACTAATGCCTCAGCCCGCATACAAAGGTGGGCACTCACACTATAACTATACCATCCGCCAGAGGCCAGGCACCGAGAACTGTGCGGATGCTCTCATTCGGTTACCATTGCCCACCACGGGGGTGGAAATGGCGTAGATTGCAAACTTATTGATGGTGGCGCAGCCCGCAGACTTGTTGATGGTCATGGAAGTGTTTGAAAATGATAAATCACCTGTCACGGCCCGCCAGATTAGGACTTGGACCAGCCAAGATCCTCTGCTGTCCCTAGTAAAAAACTGTGTATTGCATGGGAGCTGGGTCAGCATCCCTGTTGAAATGCAAGAGCCAATCAAGCCGTTCCATTCAGGCAGAGTGCCTGTTGTGGGTTAACCGCGTAGTGCGACCAAAAAAGGGCAGGGAGACGTTCATCTCGGATCTCAACAGCACACACCCGGGTATAGTAATGATGAAAGCGATAGCCAGATCCCACGTGTGGTGGCCCGGTATCGACTCTGAGTTAGAGTCCTGTGTACGGCAATGCAGCATATGTGCTCAGTTGAGCAACGCGCCCAGAGAGGCACCACTAAGTTTGTGGTCCTGGCCCTCCAGACCATGGTCGAGGATCCATGTCGACAATGCGGGCCCGTTTCTCGGTAAAATGTTCCTGGTGGTGGTGGATGCTCTTTCAAAAAGGATTGAATGTGAAATAATGTCGGGAAGCACCGCCACCGCCACCATTGAAAGCCTGAGGGCCATGTTTGCCACCCACGGCCTGCCTGACATACTGGTCAGTGACATCAGGCCATGTTTCACCAGTGCTGAATTTAAAGAATTCATGACTCGCAATGGGATCAAACATGTCACCTCGGCCCCGTTTAAACCAGCCTCCAACGGGCAGGCAGAGCAGGCAGGACAAACCATCAAACAGAGCCTTAAACGAGTCACAGAAGGCCCACTCCAAACCCGCCTGTCCCGAGTACTGCTCAGCTATCGCACGAGACCCCACTCACTCACAGGGGTGCCCCCGGCTGAGCTACTCATGAAAAGGACACTTAAAACCAGACTCTCGCTGGTTCACCACAACCTGCATGATCAGGTAGAGAGCAGGCGGCAGCAACAAAATGTAAACGATGGTCGCGCCACTGTGTCACAGGAAATTGATCTGAATGACCCTGTGTATGTGCTAAACTGTGGACATGGTCCCAAGTAGATCGCGGGCACGGTGATAGCTAAAGAAGGGAATAGGGTGTTTGTAGTAAAACTAGACAATGGACAAATTTGCAGAAAGCACCTGGACCAAACGAGGCTGCGGTTCACAGACTGCCCTGAACAACCCACAGCAGACAGCACCTTTTTCGACCCACAACACACACCCAAAGGATCAACCACGCCGGACCAGGAAATCAAACTCATCACGCCCAACAGCCCAGCAAGGCCAGGCTCACCGAGCAGCCTTGCAGGGCCAACAACACGCCAGCCCAGCGAGGGCACAGCCAACACACCAGAACAGACATTTGTACCGAGGTGGTCCACCAGGGAAAGAAAGGCTCCCAACCGCCTCACCTTGTAAATAGTTTTCACTTTGATTTTGGGGGGGGCGGGGAGAGAGAGATGTGTATCTGTAAAGCATGCACTCCCATGTTCTGCCACCAGGGAGCTCATCCCCTGAAGTCCCAAGGGATCCCAGCATCCCTTGGGAGCATTGTATATAAGCCGGCCCCTTAGGCCTGTTCCTCACTCTGGAGTGTGTTCGTACTGTTACTTCAACTTCCCTGTGTGCAGCCTCATCTGTGTTAGGAACACAATACACACCACTAGCTTTCTTTTTTTTAAATCAGATTGGTAATGTCATAGCGATTACAGACATTCTGTAGTCCTGTGTCAACGATTGCCTTTGATTCTTTATTCTTTTTATTGAAACTGAACACAGGAATTTGAGTGCGAGATAGTAAAGGAGAAGTGTGACAATCAAGAATTGTAAGCTCGATATACCAATTTTATAACAGAAATGAATAAAAAATATCATTCGAAGAGCTGGCACTGGCTTTTGGAAATTGGGATGGGAGTGTGTCAATATTTGCAAGGGGTTCCCCAGAAAGAAAAAAATTGGAAGCCACTGCTGAAATGGGGATGTCAGTTCTCGTGCAGTGTAAACCAGTATGAAGGCAGAAAAAATTCTGTTAGATTGTTCAAAATAATGCCCCGAGATTATCAGCTTCCTCCTGGCAACTTCTTGTAATTGACTGCAAGGCCCATCTGGTGAACTGTATTGAGTAACTGCCACACAGCTGTGCAGATAGTGTAGTGATGTTGCATCCTGACGTATCATGTGGTCACAGACAGTGTTAAACCTTGGGTGCTGATGAAAAGCTGAAAGGAAGTAACCTGTGTTAAAACTCTGCTCTTTGGAACCACACGGCAATACAAAAATATGCAATTTTGTATGCCAGCTAACCAGTCCCAGTCAATTTGCCTAGATCATCTGCGGTAGTGTGCATTATTCAACCTCCCTTGTTTTACAACAACAGGCCTTATATAGTACCTTTAATATAGAAAAACATTCAAAGACAGAGGAAAAAAAAACAGTCACTGAGTCATGGTAGGGGAGATGACTGAAAACATGGTTGAAAAGGGTTTTCAGACTTTTAAAGCTAAAGGAAAAGGGAGACGAGGGATGTGGGGACAGAGTTCCTAATCAGGCTGTTATGGATGAAAGCTCTGCCATTATTGGTGAGGTGGAGGAAAGCAAGAAACACACAAAGCCTGAAGGATGCAAATGGGAGCTGGGGTTGGAGAAAGGATAGGGTAAGAAAGGTTTGAGACAAGGATGAAAATTTAAAAATCAATTCACTGAGGTATGGGGCGCTAATGAGGTTGAGAAAGGTCGAATTTAGTCGGGGTAGGATGTGTCCAAGAGATTTCTAGATCCAGGGTGGAGCTTGGGAGGCTAGCAAGGAACGCAAGAGAAGGTGAGCCTGGAGGTGATGGAAAAATGGAATAATTTCAATGGTAGTGGGAATAAGGTCGGGGCAAAGGTGGGCAACGTTGTGGAGGTGGAACTAAGCAATCCTGATGAGGTTTAAAGCTCAGTTCAGGTTTAAATTAAGACACCAATGTTGTGCAACATTAGCTTCAGCCTGTGCAAGCAGCCAAGGAAGAGATGGAATGAGGGGCTAAAATGCAACATGTCTGCTAAGTGCCAAAAAGTATTCCTCCATTAATGCTGATGTTGCGCTTGAGATAACCACCACTCAATGTCAGACAGCACAGCAAAAGTTGTAGAATTCACAGAATGGCACAGAAGTAAAGCTGAATATCATCAACATATACATGGAAGCTGATCCCATGTTTGTGGATGATGTTTCCCAGATGCAGCATGTATATGAAGAACCAAAGACATAGGTAGAACTAGGAATGAGGTTCTGCTGAGAGAGTTTGAGGAGTTGGGGTCCAAATTAAGAGGCAGAACCTCAAAGGTAATAATCTCTTGATTGTTACCTGAGCCACGTGCCAATTGGCAAAGGGGTTAGAAGGTTAAATGCATGGCTCAAAGAGTGGTGTGGGAGGCAGGAGTTTTGCATCGTGGGCACTGGCACCAGTACTGGGGAAAGAGGGAGCTGTTCCGTTGGGACCAGTGTCCTGGCAAATCGAATAACTAGGGCAGTAGACAGGGCTTTAAACTAATAAAGGAAGGGTGGGAGGATTCAGGAAAGAGTACATTTAAAAGCAGCAGGAGCATAGTTTGGGGTAAAAATAAGCAGAGTGGGCCAGGAAGGGACAGAGAGAGTAACAAAGGCAATAGAGCATCAGTGGGAACCTGTTCAACTTTCGACGACTCCAGGCCAGATCCAAGATCATCCCAACCTCTGTCGTCGAGCTACAGTACACGGATGACGCTTGCGTCTGTGCACATTCAGAGACTGAACTCCAAGTCATAGTCAACATCTTCACTGAGGCGTATGAAAGAATAGGCCTTACACTAAACATCCGTAAGACAAAGGTCCTCCACCAATCTGACCCCGCCACACAGCACTGCCCTCCAGTCGGCGAGATCTACGGCGCAGCCCTGGACAATGTGGACCACTTTCCACACCTCGGGAGCCTATTATCAGCAAGGTCAGGCATTGACAACGAGGTTCAACACCGCCTCCAGTGCGCCAGTGCAGCCTTCGGCCGCCTGAGGTACAGAGTTCGAAGATCAGGCCCTCAAATCTGCCACCAAGCTCACGGTCTACAGAGCTGTAGTGATACCCACCCTCCTGTATGGCTCAGAAATGTGGACCATATACAGGAGACACCTCAAATCATAGAAACATAGAAAATAGGTGCAGGAGTAGGCCATTCGGCCCTTCTAGCCTGCACCGCCATTCAATGAGTTCATGGCTGAACATGCAACTTCAGTACCCCATTCCTGCTTTCTCGCCATACCCCTTGATCCCCCTAGTAGTAAGGACTTCATCTAACTGCCTTTTGAATATATTTAGTGAATTGGCCTCAACAACTTTCTATGGTAGAGAATCCCACAGGTTCACCACTCTCTGGGTGAAGAAGTTTCTCCTTATCTCGGTCCTAAATGGCTTACCCCTTATCCTTAGACTGTGACCCCTGGTTCTGGACTTCCCCAGCATTGGGAACATTCTTCCTGCATCCAACCTGTCTAAACCCGTCAGAATTTTAAACGTTTCTATGAGGTCCCCTCTCATTCTTCTGAACTCCAGTGAATACAAGCCCAATTGATCCAGTCTTTCTTGATAGGTCAGTCCCAGCATCCCGGGAATCAGTCTGGTGAACCTTCGCTGCACTCCCTCAATAGCAAGAATGTCCTTCCTCAAGTTAGATGACCAAAACTGTACACAATACTCCAGGAGAAATACCACCAGCGATGTCTCTGCAAGATCCTGCAAATTCCCTTGGAGGACAGATGCACCAACGTTAGCGTCCTCGATCAGGCCAACATCCCGAGCATCGAAGCACTGACCACACTCCGTTGGGCGGGCCACATTGTTCGCATCCCTGACATAAGACTCCCAAAGAAAGCGCTCTACTCGGAACTCCTACACGGCAAGCGAGCCCCAGGTGGGCAGAGGAAACGTTTCAAGGACATCTTCAAAGCCTCCTTGATAAAATACAACATCTCCACCGACACTTGGAAGGCCCTGGCCAAAGACCGCCCTAAGTGGAGGAAGAGCACCCGGGAGGGGGTTAACACCTCGAGTCTCGTCGCCGAGAGCATGCAGAAAACAAGCGCAGGCAGTGGAAGGAGCGTGCGGCAAACCAGTCCCACCCATCCTTTCCTTCATCAACGACTGTCTGTCCCACCTGTGACATGGACTGTAATTCCCGTATTGGACTGTTCAGTCACCTGAGAACTCACTTTTAGAGAGGAAGCAAGTCTTTCACGATTTCGAGGGACTGCCTATGAGGGGGCATCAGTGACTAAGGTGACATCAGGGAAAAATAAAAAAAAGTCAAAGCTAAAGGCACTATATCTGATTGCGCAAAGCATTCGCAACAAAATAGATGAATTAATAGCACAGGTAAAAATTAATAGGTTTGATCTAATAGCCATCACGAAGAAGTGGTTGCAAAGTGATCAAGGTTGGGAACTAAATATTCCAGGATACTTAACTTTTAGATGAGATAGGCAAAATGGAAAAGGAGGAGGGATATCCCTGATAATAAAGGATTGAATAAAGACAGTAGACAGAAAGGATCTTCGCTCCGAAAATCAAGAAGTAGAATCATTTTGGGTGGAGCTAAGAAACAGCAAGGGGCAGAAAACATTGGTGGGAGTTGTTTATATGTCTCCAGTTGTAATTGTAATTAGAGCAGAGTATAAATTAGAAACGCATGTAACAAGGGTAATAGAGTAATAATGGGGGACTTTAATTTACATATAGATTGGGCAAACCAAAATTGCAGTAATAGTTTTCATGGAATGTATACACGATAGTTTTCTAGATCAGTATGTTGAGGAACCAACTAGGGAGTAGACTATTTTAGATCTAGTATTGTGCAATGAGAAAGGGTTAATTAATAACCTTGTAGTAAAGCGGTCCTTAGGGAAGAATGACCATATGACAGAATTTTATGTTGAGTTTGAAAGTAATTTAGTTAAATCCAAAGCTAGGGTCTTAAATCTAAACAAAGCAAACAACGTAGGTATGAGTGGCAAGTTGGCAAAGGTAGATTGGGAAACTACATTAAAAGGTATGATGGTAGACAAGCAATGGCTAGCATTTAAAGAATACATCATTTACAACAAATATACATTCCTTTAAGGCACAACAACCCCAAAGGAAAAGTGGTCCAACCATGACTAAGTGAAGTTAAAGATAGTATTAGATCAAAGGAAGAGGTTTATAATGTTGCCAAGATGAGCAGTAAGTCTGAGGATTGGGAGGATTTTAGAATTCAACAGGGGACCAGGAAATTGGTAACAAGACAATTGGAGTACAAGAGTAAAGATGTCTTACTGCAATTATATAGGGCCCTGGTGAGGCCACACCTGCAGTATTGTGTAGTTTTGGTCTCTTTACCGAAGGAAGGATATACTTGCCATAGAGGGAGTACAACAAAGGTTCACCAGACTGATTCCTGGGATGGGGGGATTGTCCTATGAGGAGAGATTGAGTAATATAGGCCTATAGAGTTTAGAAGAATGAGAGATGATCTCACTGAAACATACAAAGTTCTTACAGGGCTTGACAGGGTTAGATGCAGGGAGGATGTTTCCCCTGGCTATGGGGTCTAGAACCAGGGGTCGGCCATTTAGGACTGAGATGAGAAATTTCTTCACTCAGTGTGGTGAATTTTTGTAATTCTCTTCCCGAGAGGGTTGTGGAGGGTCAGTCTTGAGTATATTCAAGACAAGAGATTGATAGATTTAGGGAGTCAAGGGATATATAGTGCTGGAAAGTGGAGTTGAGATAGAAGAAAGATCAGCCATGTTCTTATTGAATGGATACTCCTATTTCTTATGTTATTAATGTAATGGGGTGAGGGAAAAACACGGAACCTCAGAGCTGGAAGATTTCTAAATCTCTGGCATTAAATTGACAGCGAAACGATTCTTTTAAAACAATTTGGAAGTTTATTAAAAACACACATGCACATCTATCAACAGTCATAGTTACCCTATGGATCTACCTTAGTTACAACAGAGATACAGTGAGTTTATAATAAATAGCGATACACAGTTAACTCTCGTTTACCTGGATTGTTTGGGGATTCGGCAACTCCAGGTAAACGAATTTTCCGATAGGGCGAGTTTACATAAATCGCAAAAAAAATTTAAAGAAAAAACAATCACGTTTACCTTAGGATGGCATTACTTACCTTTCTGCAGTCGCTTTAGGTTGCACCGCCCGTATTTGCAGGTGGTCACTGCGGGGCGTACGGGTCGGGCGGGACTCAAAAAGCGGGCCGGTTTGGCAACCAGGGGCATTGCACACCAGCGCAGCTGTTCCGGGTGGTACTGCTCATCGCCACCGCAAGACCGGCTCCGGAGACCCCCGCGGGACGCTGGAGGCTGACCACGCACCCAGGAGACCTCACCGCCATCATTGCCGCCTCTTCGGGACAGAAAATAGAACGTGAAATACCGGAAGATCCGCCCCATGGAGTGCTGGGTGGCTAATCATGATTCAGTAAGAAGGCAAGTACAATGTATAGTTTGCACAGCTTAAAGCAAGTAATAATGTTCACTGCTGCTTATATTTGTTATGTAGCCAATGATCCTCTCATTTTTCTTTAGTTGCCGAATCTTGCAATATTTTAAATTCTGTTACGGCGGGTTTTCCCGTTACATTCGTATCCGGGTAAACGAGAGTTTACTGTACTTTACTTCCCTCTGGCTGGTTGGATGAACACACGGCCTGCTGTTTCTGCTGGTCTTTGAGTGGGAGGTTTTGTTGTGATCCCAGGAGAGAAGGAGAGTGACCAATTCCTGGCTTGCGTTTTATATTCCTTAAGTTCATTGTTCCTCGGAATGCCCCAGAATTGGATCTTGGTTCCAGCGCAGTTCCTTATTGGCTCTCCTCACACACATGGCTGTCTGGACTGGCCCAGCCATCTCTTGATTAGATTAAGTTAATGGCTTTCCAATTAAGACTATACACAAACAGGCTATGCTAGAAGCCTGTGGGCTTCCATTTTGTTTCAACACTCAGCCTTTCTGTATAATCTACACTTTTAACATTTATACATACACAGAATCAATGTTATCATTAATAAACACTTTTATTCTGACAGAGTATACCAGAGCTAACCGTAGAGGAAGGATAAGTCATTGCAAATGCTCTACCTACGTTTGGCTAGGAAGGAAATGGAACCCTGATCGGGTGATGCCATAGAGGTGGACTATGGAGAAGTCATAGAGAAGGATGCCAATGGCCTCATAGAGAATGGGGGCAGATAAAGCATCACTGGCGTAAGGTATCATTGACGACTTTGACCACAACTGTTTGGTGCTGGGTGGAGCAGAAATCAGGCAAATTAGGAAGCAAGCATACAGGGACTCAACTTTATGTATAGAGTCATAGTCATAGAGTCATTGCATAAGAACATAAGAAATAGGAGCAGGAGTAGGCCATACAGCCCCTCGAGCCTGCTCCGCCATTTAATATGATCATGGCTGATCCGATCATGGACTCAGGTCCACTTCCCTGCCCATTCTCCATAACCCCTTATTCCCCTATCGTTTAAGAAACTGTCTATTTCTGTCTTCAATTTATTCAATGTCCCAGCTTCCACAGCTCTCTGAGGCAGCGAATTCCACAGATCCACAACCATCTGAGAGAAGAAATTTCTCCTTGGAGCAAAGGAGGTTGAGGGGAGGTTACGGCACAGAAGGAGGCCATTCAGCCCATTGAATCCATGACAGCTCTCTGTAGAGCAATCCAGTCAGTCCCATTCCCCCACTCTAGCCCTGCAAATTTATTTCCCTCAAGTGCCTACCCAATTTCCTTTTGAAATCATTGATCGTCTTCGCTGCCACCACCTTCGTTGGCAGCGAGTTCCAGGTCATTACCACTCGCTGCTGAAAACAGTTCTCCCTCACATCCCCCCTGTATCTCTTGCCCAAAACTATAAATCTGTGTCCCCTAATCCTTGTACCATCAGCTATAGGAACAGGAGTAGGCCATACGGCCCCTCGAGCCTGTTCCGCCATTTAATAAGATCATGGCTGATCTGATCATGGACTCAGCTCCACTTCCCTGCCCGCTCCCCATAACCCTTTATCCCCTTATCATTTAAGAAACTGTTTATTTCTGTCTTAAATTTATTCAATGTCCCAGCTTCCACAGCTCTCTGAGGCAGCGAATTCCACAGATTTACAACCCTCTGAGAGAAGAAATTTCTCCTCATCTCAGTTTTAAATGGGTTGCCCCTTATTGTAAGATCATGCCCTCTAGTTCGAGTCTCTCCCATCAACATCCTTTCTGCATCCACCTAGTCAAGCCCCCTCATAATCTTATATCTTTAATGGGAACAGCCTTTCTCTGTCTACCTTATCCAAACCGTCATAATATTGTACACCTCTACCAAATCTCCCCTCAACCTCCTTTGCTCCAAGGAGAACAACCCCAGCTTCTCCAACCTAACCTTGTAGCTAAAATCCCTCATCCTTGGAACCATTCTACTAAACCTCCTCCGCACCCCCTCAAGGACCTTCACATCCTTCCTTACCAGAATTGGATGCAATACCAGAGCTTTGTGGCCAATATGTCGCCGTAGGCAACTAGGCTCATAGAGCAGTGCCTGGACTGCTTTGCCACTGGACCAAGACTTTGCTCAGCTAAACCTGTGTGATAGTTGGTGTGCAACGGCCACCCCACGTTAAAAGAACTCACGCACTGGAATCTTCCACTCCGTTAACATGGAGTTCGGGACCTGGAACGTCAGGACCCTTATGGACAACTCCAACAGCGACAAGCCGGAACGCCGCACCGCCATAGTTGCCCAGGAACTTAGACGCTTTGATATTGACATTGCTGCCCTAAGCAAGACCCGGCGACCAGGGGAAGGCCAGCTCAAGGAACAAGGTGGAGGTTACACCTTCTTCTGGAAAGGGAAACCGGGGAAGAATGCCGCCTTCACAGAGTCGGATTCACCATCAAAAATGAGTTGGTCGACCGCCTCAAAGACTCCCCTTGTGGGGTTAATGAACGCCTCATGACTCTTTGACTCACCCTATCCCGGAATCAACGTGCCACAGTCATCAGTGCGTACGCCCCAACACTCGATGCAATAGATGAGACCAAAGAGGGTTTTTACTCTTACCTCTCAAAATCCCTGTCCCGCATCCCCGTGGACGACAAACTGATCCTCCTCGGTGACTTCAATGCCAGGGTCAGCAAGGACAGTCTGCTGGGGAGGCGTGATTGGCAGAGAATGGAGAGAGAAAGCCTACTCCTGACAAAATGTCTAGAACATGAACTTTTCATCACCAACACTTTGTTCTGCCAGAGGGACAAATACAAGGCATCGTGGCAACACCCTCGCTCCAAATACTGGCACCCGCTCGACTATGTCATCGTCCGAGCCAGGGATCGCAAAAATGTGCGCATCACCCGCGCCATGACAGGAGCTGACGACTGCAGGACGGACCACCGCCTAATCCGATACGTCATTGACATCAACATAGCACCAAAGCGAAGGGGGCAAAAAAGTCAATGCCGGGGCACTTAAAGACCCAGCTAAGAGATCCCTATACAGTCAGCGCCTCACAGCTAACCTGGCGTGCCTTGATGACCCTGAGACGCAGAATGCCCACAGTGCTTGGTCTGCCCTCCAGGCCTCCATAACCAGTGCCTGCAAAGAGACGCTTGGTCACTCAACCAGGAAGCACCAGGACTGGTTTGATGAGAATGATCAGGAGATCCAACAGCTAATAGATCGCAAGCACAGGGCATTTCTGAGCCTTAAGCAACAACCCAACTCGGAAGCAGCAAAGCAGCATTACAGATGGTTCAAGGCTGAGGTCCAACAAAAAAACCTGGCACCTAAAGAACAGGAGGTGGATGGAGAAACATAGAAAATAGGTGCAGGAACAGGCCATTCAGCCCTTCGAGCCTGCACCGCCAGTCAATAAGATCATGGCTGATTATTCAACCTCAGTACCCCTTTCCTGTTTTCTCTCCATATCTCTTGATCCGTTTGGCCGTAAGGGCCATATCTAACTCCCTTTTGAATACATCTAACGAACTGGCCTCAACAACTTTCTGCGGTAGAGAATTCCACAGGTTAACCACTCTCTGAGTGAAGAAGTTTCTCCTCATCTCAGTCCTAAATGGCTTACCCCTTACTCTTAGACTGTGACCCCTGATTCCGGAACTCCCCAGCAACGGGAACATTCTACCTGCCTCTAACCTGTTCAATCCCGTCAGAATTTTATATGTTTCTATGAGATCCCCTCTCATTCTTCTAAACTCCAGTGGATACAAGCCCAGTTGATCCAGTCTCTCCTCATATGTCAGTCCTGCCATCACAGGAATCAATCTGGTGAATCTTCACTCCATCTTAGACTGGGTGTTGTGTAATGAGAGAGGATTAATTAGCAATCTCATTGTGCGAGGCCCCTTGGGGAAGAGTGACCATAATATGGTGGAATTCTGCATTAGGATGGAGAATGAAACAGTTAATTCAGAGACCATGGTCCAGAACTTAAAGAAGGGTAACTTTGAAGGTATGAGGCATGAATTGGCTAAGATAGATTGGCTAATGATACTTAAGGGGTTGACTGTGGATGGGCAATGGCAGACATTTAGAGAACGCATGGATGAATTACAACAATTGTACATTCCTGTCTGGCGTAAAAATAAAAAAGGGAAGGTGGCTCAACCGTGGCTATCTAGGGAAATCAGGGATAGTATTAAAGCCAAGGAAGTGGCATACAAATTGGCCAGAAATAGCAGCGAACCTGGGGACTGGGAGAAATTTAGAACTCAGCAGAGGAGGACAAAGGGTTTGATTAGGGCAGGGAAAATGGAGTACGAGAAGAAGCTTGCAGGGAACATTAAGGCGGATTGCAAAAGTTTCTATAGGTATGTAAAGAGAAAAAGGTTAGTAAAGACAAACGTAGGTCCCCTGCAGTCAGAATCAGGGGAAGTCATAACGGGGAACAAAGAAATGGCAGACCAATTGAACAAGTACTTTGGTTCAGTATTCACTAAGGAGGACACAAACAACCTTCCGGATATAAAAGTGGTCAGAGGGTCTATTAAGGAGGAGGAACTGAGGGAAATCTTTATTAGTCGGGAAATTGTGTTGGGGAAATTGATGGGATTGAAGGCCGATAAATCCCCAGGGCCTGATGGACTGCATCCCAGAGTACTTAAGGAGGTGGCCTTGGAAATAGCGGATGCATTGAAAGTCATTTTCCAACATTCCATTGACTCTGGATCAGTTCCTATCGAGTGGAGGGTAGCCAATGTAACCCCACTTTTTAAAAAAGGAGGGAGAGAGAAAGCAGGGAATTATAGACCGGTCAGCCTGACCTCAGTAGTGGGTAAAATGATGGAATCAATTATTAAGGATGTCATAACAGCGCATTTGGAAAATGGTGACATGATAGGTCCAAGTCAGCATGGATTTGTGAAAGGGAGATCATGCTTGACAAATCTTCTGGAATTTTTTGAGGATGTTTCCAATAATGTGGACAGAGGAGTACCAGTTGATGTGGTATATTTGGACTTTCAGAAGGCTTTCGACAAGGTCCCACACAGGAGATTAATGTGCAAAGTTAAAGCACATGGGATTGGGGGTAGTGTGCTGACGTGGATTGAGAACTGGTTGTCAGACAGGAAGCAAAGAGTAGGAGTAAATGGGTACTTTTCGGAATGGCAGCCAGTGACTAGTGGGGTACCGCAGGGTTCTGTGCTGGGGCCCCAGCTGTTTACATTGTACATTAATGATTTAGACGAGGGGATTAAATGTAGTATCTCCAAATTTGCGGATGACACTAAGTTGGGTGGCAGTGTGAGCTGCGAGGAGGATGCTATGAGGCTACAGAGTGACTTGGATAGGTTAGGTGAGTGGGCAAATACGTGGCAGATGAAGTATAATGTGGATAAATGTGAGGTTATCCACTTTGGTGGTAAAAACAGAGAGACAGACTATTATCTGAATGGTGACAGATTAGGAAAAGGGAAGGTGCAACGAGACCTGGGTGTCATGGTACATCAGTCATTGAAGGTTGGCATGCAGGTACAGCAGGCGGTTAAGAAAGCAAATGGCATGTTGGCCTTCATAGCGAGGGGATTTGAGTACAGGGGCAGGGAGGTGTTGCTACAGTTGTACAGGGCCTTGGTGAGGCCACACCTGGAGTATTGTGTACAGTTTTGGTCTCCTAACTTGAGGAAGGACATACTTGCTATTGAGGGAGTGCAGCGAAGATTCACCGGACTGATTCCCGGGATGGTGGGACTGACCTATCGAGAAAGACTGGATCAACTGGGCTTGTATTCACTGGAGTTCAGAAGAGTGAGAGGGGACCTCATAGAAACGTTTAAAATTCTGACGGGTTTGGACAGGTTGGATGCAGGAAGAATGTTCCCAATGTTGGGGAAGTCCAGAACCAGGGGTCACAGTCTAAGGATAAGGGGTAAGCCATTTAGGACCGAGATCAGGAGAAACTTCTTCACCCAGAGAGTGGTGAACCTGTGGAATTCTCTACCACAGGAAGTAGTTGAGGCCAATTCACTAAATATATTCAAAAGGGAGTTAGATGAAGTCCTTACTACTCGGGGGATCAAGGGGTATGGCGTGAAAGCAGGAAGTGGGTACTGAAGTTTCATGTTCAGCCATGAACTCGTTGAATGGCGGTGCAGGCTAGAAGGGCTGAATGGCCTGCTCCTGCACCTATTTTCTATGTTTCTATGTTTTTTCTATGTAATCCCTCAATAGCAAGAACGTCCTTCCTCAGATTAGGGGACCAAAACTGAATATTCCAGGTGTGGCCTCACCAAGGCTCAGTACAACTGCAGTAAGACCTCCCTGTTCCTATACTCAAATCTCCTAGCTATGAAGGCCAACATGCCATTTGCCTTCTTCACCGCCTGCTGTATCTGCATGCCAAACTTCAATGACTGATGTACCATGACACCCAGGTCTCGTTGCACCTCCCTTTTTCCTAATCTGTCACATTCAGATAATATTCTGTCTTCCTGTTTTTGCCACCAAAGTGGATAACCTCACATTTAGCCACATTATACTGCATCTGCCATGCATTTGCGCACTCACCTAACCTGTCCAAGGCACCCTGCAGTCTCTTAGCGTCCTCCTCACAGCTCACACCGCCACCCAGCTTAGTGTCATCTGCAAACTTGGAGATATTACATTCAATTCCTTCATCTAAATCATTAATGTATATTGTAAATAGCTGGGGTCCCAGCACTGAACCCAGCGGCACCCCACTGGTCACTGCCTGCCATTCTGAAAAGGACCCGTTTATTCCGACTCTCTACTTCCTGTTTGCCAACCAGTTCTCTATCCACGTCAATACATTTCCCCCAATACCATGTGCTTTAATTGTGCACACTAATCTCTTGTGGTGGGACCTTGTCAAAAGCCTTTTGAAAGTCCAAATACACCACATCCACTGGTTCTCCCTTGTCCACTCTACTAGTTACATCCTCAAAATAATCTAGAAGATTTGTCAAGCATGATTTCCCTTTCATAAAGCCATGCTGACTTGGACCAATCCTGTCACTGCTTTCTTCCAAATGCGCAGCTATTTCAACTTTAATAATTGATTCCAACATTTTCCCCACTACTGATGTCAGGCTAACCGGTCCATAATTACCCGCTTTCTCTCTCCCTCCCTTTTTTAAAAAGTGGTGTTACATTAGTTACCCTCCAGTCCATAGGAACTGATCCAGAGTCAATAGACTATTGGAAAATGATCACCAATGCATCCACTATTTCTAGGGCCACTTCCTTAAGTACTCTGGAATGCAGACTATCAGGCCCCGGGGAATTATCGGCCTTCAATCCCATCAATTTCCCTAACACAATTTCCCGCCTAATGAGGATTTCCTTCAGTTCCTCCTTCTCACTCGACCCTCAGTCCCCTTGTATTTCCGGAAGGTTATTTGTATCTTCCTTCGTGAAGACAGAACTTGTTCCCAGCAAGCTTCCTCTCATACTCTATTTTCCCCCTCCTAATTAAACCCTTTGTCCTCCTCTGCTGAATTATAAATTTCTCCCAGTCCTCAGGTTTGCTGCATTAACTGGCCAATTTATATGCCTCTTCCTTAGATTTAACACTATCCTTAATTTCCCTTGTTAGCCACAATTGAGCCACCTTCCCCGTTTTATTTTTACTCCAGACAGGGATGTACAATTGTTGAAGTTCATCCATGTGATCTTTAAATGTTTGCCATTGCCTATCCACCATCAACCCTTTAAGTATCATTCGTCAGTCTATTCCAGCCAATTCACGTCTCATACCATCGAAGTTACTTTTCCTTAAGTTCAGGACCTTAGTCTCTGAATTGACTGTGTCATTCTCCATCTTAATAAAGAATTCTACCATATTATGGTCACTCTTCCCCAAGGGGCCTCACACAACAAGATTGCTAATTAGTCCTTTCTCATTACACATCACCCAATCTAGGATGGCCAGCCCTCTAGTTGGTTCCTCGACATATTGGTGTAGAAAATAAGCACAGGAGATACAGCAGCTGGCCGACAGCCAGGATGTGCGAGGATTCTTCATCGCAGTCAAGGCCATGTCGAAATCTCGACCTCAGAAAAGAATGACTCCGACATTTACAGCTCCGATGGAAGTTTCCCTTTTAATTTACTTGCTCGCAAGGGGTAAGTTTCACTCAGTCAAGGGCCAAATGAACACCTCCGCAATGGTACAGCTTCACAAGATATTTATACAGTAAAACCCAAGTTCTGGCCTCTCCCTGTGTATTGCTCTGTCTCACAGTCAGTGAATACAGATAAAGAGTTAATTACTATATCCTGGTACTGAAATGGTGTCAAGATATTCCCTTTTGTCAGGGTTATCAGAAAGCCAAACGGCCATTACTCCATAAGTCATAGGTAATGGGCTATCACCTGTCTTGTATTGTATCAGGATTATCCAATTTCCTGGTCAGTTTACCTGTTTGCTTCAAATGGATGAGGTAAAGGAAAGAGATAATGGCTAGAAGATAAGGGTGGGGTGACATGGAACTCCTGTAGTGTAGACAATAGGAGAGCACCATGGGGGGTTACTTGTCTCAGCATGACTTGTCTCCTAGCTGTCTGATAACCATCAGCCATCTAACAGCAGGTTTAGCTGTTCATAATAAGCTGGCTGCTAAAATGCAGAAAGTTCTGGAAGGGCCAGGACTCCATTTTAATCAAAAGGCACACAAATACCGTATGGTATCAGCTTAGATAAAAATACATTTCCACATTCCCCCATTTTGTCCTTCACAAGGACAACTCAATCCATTCTGATCTTGTACAGTCTCTCCATTTCCATTTCTTTTAGTTTCATTACTCACTAGGCATATTATACCCTCAGGATTTCCTATTCTGGGAGTAATGCTTAGGAAGGGAGGCTGATGGTTATTATCATAATTGGGCTGGTACCATCCCTGGAAGGCTGTAAGTTTATACCCTGCCGACCTCCATTCTGTTTGCTCCTTTGTTTCTGGCCCCTTAGTTAGTTTTGTCCTGTTTTGCACTGTCAACCATTCTACCATTTCTGATTCGTTAAAGGGGACAGATCTCAGGGGAATACCCCCCCTGGAGTGGACAGGTACATGGGAACATATCCAGCAACTCGACAAGTTTCTTTCTTGAGCATACCTATGACTCAGTGCCATAAATACGTTTACGTGCAATTCCCTTCGGTGGTGGGTCTGTACCCCTGGTGTAATCAATAATGCGAAGTAAAACCCTGTCAAGCCCAGCACCATCAGTCCCCATAGTCCATACAGTTCTTTATTCAGTCTTCCTTTTTCTGTTCCTCTGATTCCTTCGTCCCTTCCTCCTGGTCGGGTGCCCGTTTGCAATGGGATGCGTGGATCCATGTTGGTCTTTCCTTTACCTTGATTGCAGTATTGGTCGCCAGCAAGACCTGGTATGGTCCTTCGAATCTTGGCTGTAGACTGCTTTTCCTTTTAAAAATCTTGATGTAAACGAATTCCCCTGGCTCCAGGTTATGACACTTCCCTTCCGCTGGCTTGACTTGGGCTTCCTTTACCTGTGAATGAAAGCTGGAAATACATTTGGTTAGTGCAATACAATAATTCAACATATTTTCCTCCATTTTGTGGATGTCCATCTGTTTTGCAGTAAATGGTGCTGTAAAAGGTAGTCGTTGGGGACGTCCCATAACTATCTCATGTGGTGACAGGCCTGTTGTTCTGTTGGTTGCAGATCGCATTACCATCAAAGCTAAGGGCAGCAGTTCTGTCCATTTCAGTCCAGTGTCATTGCATAGTTTTGCCAGCTTATTTTTAAGCATTCCATTATATCTTTCAACAAGTCCAGCTGATTGTGGATGATAACTGCAATGAAAACGTTGATTAATCTGTAAAGCTTTACACATTTCTCTTATGACAGTTCCCGTGAAATGTGACCCGTTATCACTGGAAAGCTTAGCAGGGATTCCGAAGCGCGGTACAATTTCTTTTAACAAACATTTAGCAACAGTAGTGGCATCGGCCTTTTTACATGGAAAGGCTTCAATCCATCTAGAGAACACATCTACAATAACTAATACATACTTGAATCCCATACACATAGGTAATTCAATAAAATCCATTTGTAAATGTACAAAAGGCCCGACTGGATTTGGGTGGGAGGCAGATTCTACTTTTTCCGTCTTACCCGGATTCATTGTCTGACAGGTAACACAATTTTCACAGATTTGTTTTGCAATTGCCGAAATACCTGGTGCATACCAAGTTGCCAAAATATAATCTGCCAATCCCCCTTTGCCTGCATGTGTGAATGTATGAACACATCGGGCAATCCATGGAAGTAAGGATCTAGGGGCCACCACGCGGCCGTCATGGTGAACCCATATTCCTTCTGGATTTTTATAACATTGATCCTTCGTCCAGGTCACCACCTCCTCCGTACTGGCCTGTGTCTGAAAGGCCAGCACGTCATTAATAGTGGGTGGCGGGTCTGAGCAATTATTTTTCCTTAGTGGGAACAATGACACCTGCATCCCCCCTTTCGACAGAGCTGCTGACTTAGCTGCATTATCAGCTCTGGCATTCCCAAGTGCCACCTCATTCGACTGGCCTGTATGTGCTTGGCATTTGATAATGGCAAGTTTTAAGGGGCATTGAATGGCTCGCAGGAGATTTTCCACTTGTTCTGCATTTTTGATAGGGGTTCCTGAAGAAGTCAGGTACCCGCGAATCTTCCAAATTTGTCCATAGTCATGTGATACCCCAAAAGCATACCTGGAGTCAGTGTAGATATTAACTGTGTGTCCTTCAGCCAGAATACAGGCTCGAGTTAACGCAAACAATTCGGCTTGTTGGGCTGAAAAGGAGTCTGGAAGAGAGGCTGTTTCGACAACATTAAACTGAGTTACAATTGCATAAGCCGCTCTAGGTTGGCCCCTATCATTTCGTAAGGCTGATCCGTCAACATAGTACACTAGCTCAGGGTTACACATTGGTACATCTGTTAGATTGATACGTGGTTTAGTCACTAATTCGGTTACCATTTCACATGAATGGGGTTCGCCGTCGTCTTCCGTGGGGAGTAGAGTGGCTGGATTTAAGGTAGTACATCTTTTGATGACAAGGTTCGGATTTGATAACAGTTCGACCTCGTATTTGGTGGTTCTTGCGGAGGTTAGGTGTTGGGTGGCACATTTAGTAAGTAAAATCTCGACAGAGTGTGGGATATATAAAATGGTCTGATGATTTAGAGTTATTGTCTGAGCCTGTTGCATAGCATAATAAGCTGCTGCCAACGAAGGAAGACATCCTGGTAGTCCGCGTGCCACTGGGTCTAGTTGGGTACTGAAATGCCTGTCCCCATGTAACTGAGTCAAAACAGATTGTGCAAAACCCGACTTGTGATGCACAAATAAGTTGAATAGCTTAGTGTAATCTGGTAATCCCAAGGCTGGTGCTGAAGTGAGGGACTGCTTAAGGTTCTGGAAAGCATTCCGGGATACTTCATTCCACATCCTTTAAGCATTGTGAGAATATAGTAGATTCATTCACAGCTCGTAGGTCATGGACAAACCTCCATTTGTGTGGGCTTCTGAACTGGACAAATCTGTGTGTTACACGGACTTCTCATTTATGCTTATAGTGATTCACAGATCACAGAATGTAAAGTACTTGTTTTCTAATCTTATTAAAAGGCCTCCAAACCCAAGATTTTTCCAATACACTCAAAATGTTGATCAAGAGATCACCTGAAATATCTCAAAATCCCAATTCAACTATTGTACTGTCACTCTTTATCAAAAAAAAATCCTCTTACTGAGCTAGAAGCTTTTGTACCAAGAATTTACACCAAGGACAATGAGAGTGTACTCCCCCAGCCTGCACCTCGAGAGACCCACAAAGGCTTTTTTAAAAAAAAAAGGCATTACAACTTTTAACCACCGTGTCTCAACAAACCTATCCTTTGTGCATTTCCTAGCTCCGTAACCTCTCATCCGAATAAATCCACACCTGCGCTTCTAACTTAAAATGTCTTAAACTTCCCACATACAGGACAACACTATGAAGGGTTAAAAAACTTCACTTTGTTTGAAAAAGTGGGCGGAGCTAAAACAAACAGGCAGCTCCACAACTTTTCCAAACAGGTTTCCAGACACAAGGAAAAAAGACAGAAGCACTCTCATTCAAAGACAAGACATTCACAAGTCTCTCTCCATTCAATAAAGCTTTTTCTTTTACTAGCTTCATTTTTTTTCATAAGTCACTATCAGGTTCTCTTTTTTTTTTACATTTGATTTACTTCCTCTGTTAATTTTACATGGGCTTGAAGAATCGGAACCCAGGCCTTTTCTATTACTTTCCTTTTTTTTTACCTGGATCTCTGTTTATAAGACATTCCTCTAGACACGTTGTTCTCTCTAAATTAAATGAACCATCGGGTGGAAATGGCCTGTTTTCACCCTTAGTCCACTTTACCGTTTTTGTTTCTTTGGTCAATTGAAGACTGACCACAATTCTGGAGCATGACATAGGCTGGTGTGCCTTTTGTGGTGTTTTAACTTGCTCCGGCACCCATTCTGGATGATTAAGATTTTCCCACAGTTTCTGATCTCACAATCCTTTCGGCCAACCGAGTTCTCTACGCCCACTTCTCCTGGCCGTTACGTGGCCTGAAAAGGCTCTTAATTCGGGCTCAGTCTGGGTGTGTGAGATATGTTGGCACGAACCAATCGTAGTTGATCAATCAGTTACTGTTTCTTTTCTTAATCAATCCTTGTGTTTTTTTTTTCCCGAATCACAATTTTCCCTAGTGACTCTTCCCGTTTCTCTAATGGCAATGACTCACAAAGGTATTGCAACCAACAGTAATACAAGGACAACAAACAATATTCCCGTGAATACACAAATCATAACCTCTAAACAAATTCTCAGTCTGCGTTGTACGCCACTACAGACCGAGTCCTTAACTTATCCTAATAACAGCTGATAAAACTTAAGGTTCCGTACCCAAACTCTTTGATCGATTGCGCTCTTTTTTTTTTAATAGTCTTGTCACATAAGAACCCCTTCCGAATTAAAAACAATAAAAATCTTATCACATAAGAACCTTCGATCGATTATTAGCGCTTTCTTTTTTCTTTTCTTTTAATAGTCTTATCACATAAGAACCCCTTCCGAATTAAAAACAATAAAAATCTTATCACATAAGAACCTGGAACCCTTTTCGATCGACTAGCGCTTCCTTACCTACTGAAACCTTCCCCGGGCTGTCTCGAGATTTTTTCCAGAACCTGTTCTCTTCTGCTGGCGAGCTGAGAAAGAAATGGTTATAAAAAAAATACCTTTAACTTTTAAATGCCGAGTCTTGTAGATGCAGTACCTCAGCTGTGGACAACAGATTACATCTGCGATTCAACAGTGAAGAAAACCTCTTGTGAGCAAAGGCTCACCTTGTTTGGCCACTGAAGCCTTTCACTGGAGAGGCACTATGCCTGTATCCGTTTTACTCACAGAACAGAGAGTATGCATCTCGGTGGAACCTCCAATAACTGTCGAAATCTCGACCTCAGAAAAGAATGACTCCGACATTTACAGCTCCGATGGAAGTTTCCCTTTTAATTTACTTGCTCGCAAGGGGTAAGTTTCACTCAGTCAAGGGCCAAATGAACACCTCCGCAATGGTACAGCTTCACAAGATATTTATACAGTAAAACCCAAGTTCTGGCCTCTCCCTGTGTATTGCTCTGTCTCACAGTCAGTGAATACAGATAAAGAGTTAATTACTATATCCTGGTACTGAAATGGTGTCAAGATATTCCCTTTTGTCAGGGTTATCAGAAAGCCAAACGGCCATTACTCCATAAGTCATAGGTAATGGGCTATCACCTGTCTTGTATTGTATCAGGATTATCCAATTTCCTGGTCAGTTTACCTGTTTGCTTCAAATGGATGAGGTAAAGGAAAGAGATAATGGCTAGAAGATAAGGGTGGGGTGACATGGAACTCCTGTAGTGTAGACAATAGGAGAGCACCATGGGGGGTTACTTGTCTCAGCATGACTTGTCTCCTAGCTGTCTGATAACCATCAGCCATCTAACAGCAGGTTTAGCTGTTCATAATAAGCTGGCTGCTAAAATGCAGAAAGTTCTGGAAGGGCCAGGACTCCATTTTAATCAAAAGGCACACAAATACCGTATGGTATCAGCTTAGATAAAAATACATTTCCACAGCCACCAACGGTCCAAACTCCCAAGGCCCCACCCGATTGCTGGCCAGGGAAAGGGAAACACTCATCAAGGACACTGAGGCAGTCAGGGCCCGCTGGAAGGAGCACTTCAAAGATCTCCTCAATCGAGACTCTGCCTTTGACTCGAGTGTTCTCGACTCCATCCCGCAGCATGCTACCCGCCACCACCTCAGTAAAACTCCAACACTGCACGAGGTAGAAAAAGCCATAAGACAGCTCAAGAATAACAAGGCTACGGGAGCAGATGGAATCCCTGCTGAGGCACTGAAGTAATGGCGGAGAGGCACTGTTGGTGCGAATAAATGACCTCATCTCTCTCATCTGGAGGGAGGAGAACATGGCGGGAGATCTCAGAGATGCAGTGATCGTGACCATCTTTAAAAAAGGGGAGAAGTCCGACTGCGGCAACTACAGAGGAATCTTCCTGCTATCAGCTACTAGGAAAGTCATCGCTAGAGTCCTCCTCAACCGTCTTCTGCCTGTAGCCGAGGAGTTCCTTCCAGAGTTACAGTGCGGATTTCGTCTCCTTTGACACTGTCACCCGCGAGGGTCTATGGAACGTCCTCCTCCGTTTCGGATGCCCGCAAAAGTTCGTCAACATCCTTCGCCTGCTCCACGATGACATGTAGGCCGTGATCCTTACCAACGGATCCATTACAGACAGAATCCACGTCTGGACCGGGGTCAAACAGGGCTGCGTCATCGCCTCAACCCTCTTTTCAATCTTTCTCGCTGCCATGCTCCACCTCACAGTCGGCAAGCTCCCCGTTGGAGTGGAACCAAACGACAGAACCAGTGGGAACCTGTTCAACCTTCGCCGTTTCCAGGCCAGGTCCAAGACCACCCCAACCCTCTGTCGGCGAGCTACAGTACGCGGACAATGCCTGCGTCTGCACACATACAGAGGCTGAACTCCAGGACATAATCGATGTATTTACTGAGGCGTACGAAAGCATGGGCCTTACATTAAACATCCGTAAGACAAAGATCCTCCACCAGCCTGTCCTTGTTGCACAGCACTGCCCCCCCAGTCATCAAGATCCATGGAGCGGCCCTGGACAAGGTGGACCATTTCCAATACCTTGGGAGCTTCTTATCAACAAGAGCAGACATTGACGACAAGATTCAGCACTGTCTCCAGTGAGCCAGTGCAGCCTTCGGCCGCCTGAGAAAAAGAGTGGTTGAAGACCAGGACCTCAAATCTGCCATCAAGCTCATGGTCTACAGGGCTGTAGTAATACCCGCCCTCCTGTATGGCTCAGAGACATGGGCCATGTACAGTAGACACCTCATGTCATTGGAGAAATACCACCAACGATATCTCCGCAAGATCCTACAAATCCCCTGGGAGGACAGGCGCACCAACATTAGCGCCCTCGACTAGGCCAACATCCCCCAGCATTGAAGCACTGATCACACTTGATCAGCTCCGCTGAGCAGGTCACAATGTCCGTATGCCAGACACGAGACTCCCAAAGCAAGTGCTCTACTTGGAACTCCTTCACGGCAAACAAGGCAAAGGTGGGCAGAGGAAATGATATAAGGACACCCTCAAAGCCTCCATGATAAAGTGCAACATCCCCACTGACACCTGGAGTCCCTGGCCCAAGACCGCCCCAAGTGGAGGAAGTGCATCCGGGAGGGCGCTGAGCACCTCGCGTCTCATCACCGAGAGCATGCAGAAATCCAGCGCAGGCAGCGGAAAGAGCGTGCGGCAAACCTGCCCCACTCTCCCTTACCCCTAACGACTATCTGTCCCACCTGCGACAGGGACTGTGGTTCTCGGATTGGACTGTTCAGCCACCCAAGGACTCATTTTAAGAGTGGAAGCAAGTTTTCCTCGATTCCGAGGGACTGCCTATGATGATGATGATAAAGGATCAGCATAACTTCCCTGTTTTTGTACTCAATACCTCTATTTATAAAGCCCAAGATCCCATATGCTTTGCTAACTACTCTCTCAATGTGTCCTGCCACCTTCAAAGATCTATGCACATGAACCCCTAGGTCCCTCTGTCCCTGCAGTCTTTACAACTGTGCCATTAAGTCTGTATTGTCTCACCCTATCCCTTCTGCCAAAATGTATCACCTCACACTTCTAAATTAAATTCCATCTGCCACTTGTCTGTCCATTCTGCTAGCCTATCTATGTCCTGTTGCAGTCGATTGGTATCATCCTCATTGTTTGCCACACCTCCAAGTTTGGTACCATCGGCAAATTATAGCATTTTACTCAGTATTCTAATATCCAAGTCATTTATATACCTGAAGATCAAAAAAAACAGTGATCCTAGCACTGATCCTTGGGGATCATTGTCCTTGCATCCTTTCTTGGGTATCACATTTGCCACTTTCCAATCCTCTGCCATCTCCCCACATCTGGGGAGATTATGGCAAGCCCTTCCGCTATCTCCACCCCCACTTCCCTTAGCAACCTGGGATGCAAGCCAGCTGGGCCAGGCGACTTATCCACTCTTGGCTTATCCAGCCTTTCCAGTACATCCTGCCCATCAATTTTTACCCCATCCGTTACCTCTACCATCTTTGCTTCTACCGATATTTTGTCAGCATCATCTTCCTTAGTAAACACCGATACAAAGTACACATTACGTATTCTTGCCTTGCCCTGCGCCTCTAAACATATATCACCTTCATTGCCCCTAATAGGTCCCACCCTGCCTCTTACTACTCTTTTATGTTAACTGCTATCCTATTCTCATATTCTCTCTTTGCCAGTCTTATTTTCATCTTCACTTCCCTTCTCAATTTATTGTATTTGACCTGGTTCTCACTTAAAGAATTCACCTGACATGCATCGTACACCCTCTTTTTTTGTTTCATCATATTCTCTATCTCCCTCATCATCCAAGGATGGTTTGGTTTCCTTACCTTTCCCTCTTGTTGGAATGTACCGAGCCTGTACCTGAAACATCTCCTCCTTAAAGAATACCCACTGTTCCATTAGTTTTCCCCGTCAACCTTTGGTTCCATTTTACCTTGGCTAGATCCCCTCTCTTCCCATTGAAGTTAGCCCTCTTCCAATTTAGAAGTTCCACTTTAGATTGCTCCTTGTTCTTCTCCATTTCTAATCTAAACCTTATGATACAATGATCACTCTTACCCAAGTGTTCTTCCAGACACTTGGCCCACCTCATTCCACAGCACCAGATCCAGCAATGCCTCCTTTCTAGTTGGGCCCAAAACATACTGGTCAAGAAGTTCTCCTAAACGCATTACAGAAATTCTGCCCCCTCCCTTCCCTTTACTCTAACATTATTGTTATGTATTTAACCCCCTGTGACCTGCATCACACCTGTCCACCAGAGGGCCTACCTGTTGGAGTCCCAAGGGATCCCAGCATCCCTCATTACACACTTGCTCATTACACACACTACTCGGTCTGACCATTTATTATGAGTATAACAATTGGCGACGAGGTAACGAACCGCGCGGAAATGCAAAGAACAGTCGGCATCCGCGAGAACTTCACAGAGGGGGATGATTGGGAGGCCTTCGTGGAGAGACTCGACCAATACTTCATAGCCAACAAGCTGGAAGGGGACGAGAACGCGACCAAACGAAGTGCGATCCTAACTGTGGGGCCTAATCCTAAATCCTAAGGAAAGTGTTTTGATGGTGAGATATCGGTTCTACACGTGTCAACGATCGGAGGGCCAGGAAGTGGCGAGCTACATCGCCGAACTAAGGCGCCTTGCAGGACATTGTGAGTTTGAGGGATTCCTAGAATAAATGCTCAGAGACTTTTTTTGTACTGGGCATCGGACATGAGACAATCCTTCGCAAACTGTTGACTGTAGCAACTCCGAATCTGAGTAAAGCCATAACGATAGCCCAGGCATTTATGTCCACCAGCGACAGCACTAAGCAGATTTTCACAGAACAAAGAAGTTTCGGCCAGTACTGTGCATAAAGTAACGTCGGTTTTGAGCAGAAATGTACCGGGCAGAATGTACACGCCGGCTGCTGTGGCCCGACCTCAACTGACCCCGAGTCCGCCATCATCTGTTAATGCGAGGCAGTTAACACTCTGTTGGCGCTGACGGGGTGATCATCGGCCCCATCAATGCCGCTTTAAGCACTATGTGTGCAATGGCTGCAGAACAATGGGACACCTCCAACGAATGTGCAGGCGAGCTGCAAACCCTGCAACCCACCACGTTGCAGAGGAAAATCGGTCCACAGTGGATCAGACAGAATTGGAAACTCGTACGGAGGAGGCAGAGGTGAATGGGGTTAACGATGAAATGCCCACCAATAATGTTAAAAGTTGAACTGAACTGTATTCCAGTGTCTATGGAGCTGAACACGGGAGCAAGCCAGTCCATAATGAGTAAAACGGCCTTCGACGGCTGTGGGGGAAGAAAGCACACAGGCCCAAGCTCAGCCCCATTCACACCAAACTAAGGACTTATACAAAGGAACTAATCCCTGTAATTGGCAGTGCTGAAGTCAAAGTCTCCGATGATGGAGCAGTACACAAACCCCCACTGTGGATTGTGCCAGAATTGTTTGGCAGAAGCTGGCTGGGGAAAATCCACTGGAACTGGGATGACATCCGAGTGCTCTCGTCAGTTGACGTCACCGCATGTACCCAGGTTCTAAGCAAATTCCCTTCGTTGTTTGAGCCAGGCATTGGAAGTTTCTTGGGGGCGAAAGTGCAGATCCATTTGATTCCCGGTACGCGACCCATTCACCACAAGGCTCAGGCGGTACCGTACATGATGCGTGAAAAAGTGGAAATCGAGCTGGACAGGCTGCAACATGAAGGCATCATGGCGCCGGTGGAATTCAACGATTGGGAGGACGGTATGGTTAGAATTTGCGGGGACTATAAAGTAACGATTAACCGTTTTTCGCTGCAGGACCAGTACCCGCTACCCAAGGCAGACGACCTATTCGCGACCCTGGATGGAGGGAAGACGTTTACCAAGCTGGACCTGACCTCGGCCTACATGACGTAGGAGCTGGAGGAGTCTTCGTAAGGCCTCACCTACATCAACACGCACAAAGGTCTGTTTATTTACAACCGATGCCCGGTCGGGATTCGGTCAGCTGCAGCGATCTTCCAACGGAACATGGAAAGCCTGCTAAAGTCTGTTCCTTGCACAGTGGTCTTCCAGGATGACATATTAGTTACAAGTCGGGACACCATGGAGCACTTGAAGAATCTGGAGGAGGTTCTTAGTCGGTTGGATCGCGTGGGGCTCAGATTGAAACGCTCGAAGTGAGTTTTCCTGGCACAGGATGTCGAATTCTTAGGAAGGAGAATTGCAGCAGACGACATCAGACCCACCGATGCCACGACGGAGGCCATCAAGAACGCGCCGTGACCATGGAACGTGACGGAGCTGCGGTCATTTCTGGGACTCCTTAACGACTTTGGTAATTTCCTACCTGGGTTAAGCACCCTGCTAGAACCCCTACATGCGCTACTGCGCAAGGGAGACGACTGGGTAATGGGGAATTCACAATAGGTTGCCTTTAAGAAAGCCAGAAATTTACTGTGTTCTAACAAACTGCTTGTTCTGTATAACCCATGTAAACGACTAGTGTTAGCTTGCGATGCGTCGTCATACGGGGTCGGGTGTGTGTTACAACAGGCTAATAAATCGGGAATTTTGCAACTAGTTGCGTATGCATCCAGGAGTTTGTCCAAGGCCGAAAGGGCCTACACCATGGTTGAAAAAGAGGCTCTGGCGTGCGTTTACGGGGTAAAAAAAATGCACCAATACCTGTTTGGCCTCAAGTTCGAGCTTGAAACTGACCACAAGCCGTTCATATCTCTAGTCTCGGAGAGCAAAGGGATTAATATCAATGCCTCTGCCCGCATCCAAAGATGGGCGCTCCCGCTGTCGACATACAACTATGGAATTGGCCACAGACCGGGCACAGAGAACTGCGCAGATGCTCTCAGTCGGTTACTATTGCCCACCATCGGGGTGGAAATGGCACAGCCAGCGAACTTGCTTATGGTCATGGAGGCATTTGAGAATGAGAAATCCCCCGTTACGGCCCGCCAGATCAGGACCTGGACCAGCCAGGATCCTTTACTGTCCCTGGTAAAAAAAACTGCGTCCTCCATGGAAGCTGGTACAGTGTCCCACTGGAGATGCAGGAAGCGATTAAACCATTCCAGACGCAAAGATGAGCTGTCCCTGCAGGCGGACTGTCTCTTGTGGGGCAATTGTGTGGTCTTGCCCAAGAAAGGCAGAGACACATTTATTTGTGAAATACACAGCACCCACCCAGGCATCGTGATGATGAAAGCCATAGCCAGATCCCATGTGTGGTGGCCAGGCATCGACTCAGATTTAGAGTCATGTGTGCACCAGTGTAATACTTGCTCTCAGTTGAGCAATGCACCCAGAGAGGCACCGCTAAGTTTATGGTTCTGGCCAACGAAACCATGGTCGAGGATCCATGTAGACGTGGATGCTTACTCAAAGTGGATTGAATGTACAATAATGTCTGTAAGCACGTCCACTATTGAAAGTCTACGAGCCATGTTTGCCACGCACGGCCTGCTCAATGTCCTAGCCAGCGACAATGGGCCATGCTTCACCAGTGCCGAATGCTCCGTTCAAGCCCGCATCCAATGGCCAGGCAGAACGGGCAGTTCAGACCATCAAGCAAAGCTTGAAACGCGTGTCGGAAGGCTCCCTGCAGACCCGGTTGCCTCGAGCACTGCTCAGCTACCGCACCAGACCCCACTCACTCACCGGGATTCCCCTAGCCGAGCTGCTCATGAAAAGGACGCTCAAAACAAGGCTCTCTCTGGTCCACCCTGATCTACATGATCAGGTGGAGGGCAAGTGGCATCAACAAAGTGTGTACCATGACCGCGTAAACCTGTCACGCGATATTGAGATCAATGATCCTATGTTTGTGTTCAATTATGGACATGGTCCCAAATGGCTCGCTGGCACGGTCACAGCCAAAGAGGGGAGTAGGGTATTTCAGGTCAAACTGACCAATGGACAAAAGCACAGAAAGCACTTGGACCAAATTAAACTGCGGTTCACCAACAGCTATGTACAACCTGAAGAGGACACCACCAACTTTGATCTTCCAACACACACACACACAAGTGGCAACTGACATCACAGTTGACCACGAAACAGAACTCATCATCCCCAGCAACCCGGCAAGGCCGGCTGCCTAACAGCCCAATGAAGAACTGACCAACCCAACCACACCAGCATTTGTACCGAGACGATCGACAAGGGAGCGCAAAGTCCCAGATCGTCTCACCTTGTAAATAAGTGTACTATTGACTTCACGGGGGAGTGGTGTTATGTATTTAACCCCTTGTAACCTGCATCACACCTGACCACCAGAGGGCCTACCTGTTGGGAGTCCCAAGGGATCCCAGCATCCCTTGGGAGCACAGTATATAAGCAGGCCACCCACGAGGTACCTGCACTCTGGAACTACAATAAAGGAGCTAAGGTCACACTTGCTCATTACACACACTACGCGGTCTGACCATTTATTATGAGTATAACAATTATCCCAATTGATATTTGGGTAATTGAAGTCCCCCAGTATCACCACTCTATAGTTCTTGCACATATCTGTGATTTCCCGGCAGATTTGTTCCTCTATCTCTCTCCCACTGTTTGGAAGCCTATAGAATACTACCAATAGCATGATCATACCCTTTTTGTTTCTCAACTCTAACCAAATGGATTCTGTCTTTACCTCAAGGACATCTTCTCTTTCCAACACTACAATGTCTTCCCTAATCAGTACTGCCACCCCACCTCCCTTTTTTCCTTCCCTATCTATTCTGAACATCTTGTATCCAGGAATATTAAAAGCTCAGTCTTCACCATTTTTAAGCTACGTTTCCGCTATTGCCACTACATCATATTCCCACATGGATAATTGTGCTTGTAGCTCACCAACCTTATTCACCACACTTTGTGCGTTTACATACATACATTCTAAACCTGTCTTTGTATTCCTCGTAGAGTATGTTTGGACTCTAGTATTGAGGGACAGTGTCAAATATTTAGTCTTTCTGTGTATTAAGCAAATTAAACATAAATACAATTTATATATCTCAGTGATGAATTTGGATCTGTTTGTTATATTTTTATGAAACCACCCTGTATTCTTATTTGCACTACGCAAATTTTTTGCCATCAAAAATTAATAACTTTGAAAAGACACTGAAACATAGAAATTGACAGCGCAGGAGGCCATTTTGGCCCATCGTGTCCTCGCCGGCCGAAAAAGAGTCACACGGTCCTCGGTCAGCAACCCTGCAGGTTACATATAAATCTATGAACAATGACGGACAGGTAAAGAGCATCCGGCCCAACCAGTCCAACCCCCCACAATTGCGATACCCTATGTATCGCAACATTTTATATTCCACCCCACCCGAAGTCATGCGATCTCCTGGGAGAGGCAAAAAAAAGATAAAAACCCAGGCCAATTGGGGAAAACAATCTGGGAAAATTCCTCTCCGACCCATCCGGGCAATCGAAACTAGTCCAGGAGACCACTCTGGCCATATTAGATTCCTGAAGTACATACCAGTATCTGCGTCAGCCAACAAGAGATTACCCAGTCTAATCCCACTTACCAGCTCTAGGTCCGTAACCCCGCAGGTTACGGCAATGCAAGTGCCCAACCAAGCACCTTTTAAATGTGGTGAGGGTTTCTGCCTCTATCACCTTTCCAGGCAGTGAGTTCCAGACCCACACAACCCTCTGCGTGAAGAAGCTTCACCTCAAATCCCCTCTAAACCTTCCATCAATCACCTTAAACCTATGCCCCATCGTAATTGACCCCTCCACCAAGGGAAATAGGCCCTTGCTATCCACTATATCCAGGCCCCTCAAAATGTTATACACCTCAATGAGGTCTCCCCTCAACCTCCTCTGTTCCAAGGAGAACAAACCCAGCCTATCCAATCTGTCCTCGTAGCTAAGATTCTCCATTCCAGGCAGCATCCTCGTAAATCTCCTCTGCACCTTCTCCAGCGCAATCACGTCAATAATAATAACTTTTACTTATATATAGCGCTTTTATAGTAAAACATCCCAAGGCGCTTTACAACAGTGTTACAGACAAACAGAGCCACAGAAGAAGTTAAGGCAGATGATCAAAAGCTTGTTTAAAGAGGTAGGTTTTAACGAGCATCTTCAAGGATGAAAGAGTGTTAGAGAGGCGTAGAGGTTTCGGGAGGGAGTTCCAGAGCATAGGGCCAGACAGCTGAAGGCACGTCCACCGATGGTTGAGCAGTTATAATAAGTCCTATAATAGGGCGACCAGAACTGCACGCAGTATTCCAACTGTGGCCTAACCCATATATTATACAATTTAAGCATATCCTCCCTGCTCTTGCATTGAAGTGGGAAAACAATCCTCTTGTTTAAAAAAAATCAGACTTTTGAATCTGGTTTATGTTATGTTCAGAATAACTCCACAAGACTGTGTGCTGTAAGCTCAAACTGATGTGACTTTAGTCTCTTTAATCAAACTCCAGAGTGAAGAATCAGCATGGCAGACATTTTATACTTGCTTGCACGAGGTGTGCAGGTGACCCTTGGGTCTCCAACGGGTGCTCCCCCTAGTGGCAAGTCTTACATTATTATAAAGTTTACACACATAACAGTTTACCTTTTAGAAATTGCAGTGCACTCAAACAGGATGGGTGTAATCCTACCTTCCTTCCTCTGTACCAATGTACCTTGGCACTTCTCCGCATAATTGGCTACAAATTCACAAACACTAATGTTTCAATATGCCTAATGCCTTCATTCTTTTACTCCCATAAATATGGAATGACTGGAATCTATCAAATCAATGGCTCATGTGTGATTTGACCTAGCATGGATTCAAACTAACAAACCAACTGAAGGAAGCCAGTAACCAGTCCTAGGTAAATAAGGTTGTGAAACTTCTGTCAACCATCAGGGGAATCGGCCAGAAGCCGAGAGGACGTCATGAGCTCAAGCTTCGAAGAGGAAGGCTGCAGAGATAGTTCAGATTTAAATACTTTACACAGAGTGATGAATGTGTAGAGAACCACACAGGGAGATGTCGAGGACTGAACATTTGGGAAAATCTAAGGGAGCAAGTAAGGAGAACCAGTTTCCACTGGCAGGAGGGTTGGCAAAAGCAGATGGGAGACAATTTGTTGTGATCCGGAATGCATTGCCTGAAGAGATGGTGGAAGCAGATTCAATAACTTCCAAACGAGAATAGGATAAATATTTGAAGGTTTACAATTTGCAGGGCTGTGTGGAAAAAGGAGAGTGGGACTAATTTGATAGTTTTTTCACAGCTGCCACAGGCACGGTGGGCTGCATGACCGCCCTCTGTTGCTATACGAGTGAGTGGGTGATTATTTTGGGGGAGCCATGTAACATAAGAATTAGGAACAGGAGTAGGCCATCTAGCCCCTCGAGCCTGCTGTACAACCCCAACCCTTCTCCAATCACTCCTGGTCGGGTTGTTGTCCATCTACCACATGGTCTGCAAATTGCAAATCGACAAAACATTCAGACTTTGGTGTATTTTTATCCATTTCTGTGAACTTTCATTGCCAATGGCAGAAATTGGCCAGAATTGATAGCTGTGTCACTCACTGAAACGTTAAATCCCGCTGGGAGTGAGAGCACACGTGTTGCTTTTTTTTTAAAAAAAGGTGTCTCTTTTAAAATGTGACTCGATCCTTGAAGCCCAGGAAAAGGATGGACAATCTTCACTAGAAATTTCTTCAGACCAGGTTTGTGGGCAGGGTTTTGATGGACACAAACCAAAAGGTGAAACTGGTGGTTTGTTCAGTTTTTTTAATGTAAATGAACTGTTTTACCTCAATGTTTTTTTTTCCCTGATAGATGAGGAGCTTCACTGCAAACCTTTTTTTTTCCCTTGAGGTTGAAATGTCTGTGGGACGACACCCCGCGAGAGAGAGAGAGAAGAGAGCGTTTCCTAATAGCAACCACCAGTCAGTCTCCCTCCACCTGTTGGCGGCTCTTCATTTGTTCCGACGACATTTTGTGGGTGACCGTGCTGGAACGCAGTGCGCCCGCGGCTCGGCTTCAGCCAATCACTGACCGCGCCGACCTTTCAAACTCTTCCCTCCGGACCAATCGGAGGCCTTGGCGCCTTGGCAGCTTGGTGCTCGCGAGCGGCGCGGGCGGAAAACAAGACCGGTTACTTTAAAAATAAACCGCCTTTATTAATGCGCACAATAATATTGTCTGCAATTTTAAAAGAAGACTTCAAAAATTAAGGTAAGACGCCACTTAATGCGATGTTATGAGGTAAAGTAGATGTTTGGACGCGATATTTAGCTTTTTTTCCCCTCCCTCACAAACTTTAAAAAAACATCTTTTGACGTTTGCGAGGGCGGAGGACGAGCCGAGCGCCGCAGTTTCCTCCTGTCAGGTTTTTTTTAAGTGGAAATAAATAAGAAAATCACAAGAAAGAATGAAGGTAAGTATTTATGTTCGTGCCTGTGTTGTGTTTTGACCCCTCCGAAGGACGCTCTCTTGTGGTAACTTGTCGGGTTTTGGTGGCTTTGATTAAATTTCCTTTTTCGAAGCCGCGCGACTCCGATAAAGTTTCAAATCCTGACGTTTTCCCTCCATTTTGACGGGCAGGATTAAACGCACTCGCAATCCCATCTATTCTCGTTTTAACTTTAAGTTCAAGCTTCTGGTATATTTTATCGATTTCTGTGCAATTTTTAAAAAAAAAAGTGTTGCGACCGAATGATCTGATAAAATATCCGTTTGCTCTATTTCCCCCCGGTAGGAACTATTTCTGGATCAGTTCTGTGGGTTGTTTGTGTGTGGGGTTTGCCTTGTGTTTGTTTATTGTCGGTGTTTTTGGACATTAATTGGAAATGAAACTAAGGATTCTCCCCATGGCTGCCAGAAAACAAGTGGATGGGAAGACACTTCCGGTGCTTCCAGCTGCCTGTCACTCAGCAAAGTGCAATAAATACAATCTCTACATCAGTTCACGGCTGGCTGTATTTAGCAAAGTTCTTTTTTTTTTAAAAAAAAAGTTGTTTTAACCAATATATTTTTGGGAAACCGTCAGTGCTTCATAGTGACTCACCTCCCTTTTTTATTTGTGATTGATAAAATAGTCACTAAGAAATCCAATAGGAAATTCAGAAAAAACTTCTTTACTCAAAGATTGTGGAACTCGCTACCACAGAGAGTGGTTGAAGTGAATAGTATAGATGCATTTAATATGAAGATAGACAAGCATATGGAAACATAGAAAATAGGTGCAGGAGTAGGCCATTCGGCCCTTCTAGCCTGCACCGCCATTCAATGAGTTCATGGCTGAACATGCAACTTCAGTACCCCATTCCTGCTTTCTCACCATACCTCTTGATCCCCCTAGTAGTAAGGACTACATCTAACTCCCTTTTGAATATATTTAGTGAATTGGCCTCAACAACTTTCTGTGGTAGAGAATTCCACAGGTTCACCACACTCTGTGTGAAGAAGTTTCTCCTCATCTCGGTCCTAAATGGCTTACCCCTTATCCTTAGACTGTGACCCCTGGTTCTGGACTTCCCCAACATTGGGAACGTTCTTCCTGCATCTAACCTGTCTAAACCCGTCAGAATTTTAAACGTTTCTATGAGATCCCCTCTCATTCTTCTGAACTCCAGTGAATACAAGCCCAGTTGATCTTGATAGGTCAGTCCCGCCATCCCGGGAATCAGTCTGGTGAACCTTCGCTGCACTCCCTCAATAGCAAGAATGTCCTTCCTCAGGTTAGGAGACCAAAACTGTACACAATACTCCAGGTGTGGCCTCACAACTGTAGCAACACCTCCCTGCCCCTGTACTCAAATCCCCTCGCTATGAAGGCCAACATGCCATTTGCTTTCTTAACCGCCTGCTGTACCTGCATGCCAACCTTCAATGACTGATGTATCACGACACCCAGGTCTCGTTGCACCTCCCCTTTTCCTAATCTGTCACCATTCAGATAATAGTCTGTCTCTCTGTTTTTACCACCAAAGTGAATAACCTCACATTTATCCACATTATCTGCCATGCATTTGCCCACTCACCTAACCTATCCAAGTCGCTCTGCAGCCTCATAGCATCCTCCTCACAGCTCACACTGCCACCCAACTTATGAGGGCGAAGGGAATAATAGAGGGTTAAACTGATAGATTTAAATGAAGAAAAAAGGAGGAGGCTCAAGTGGAGTATAAACGGCAGCATATAGAAACATAAAAACATCGCAAATAGGTGCAGGAGTAGGCCATTCGGCCCTTCGGGCCTGCACCACCATTCAATAAGATCATGGCTGATCACCACCTCAGTACCCCTTTCTTGCTTTCTTTCCATACCCCTTGATCCCTTTAGCCGTAAGGGCCATATCTAACTCCCTCTTGAATATATCCAATGAACTGGCATCAACAACTCTCTGCGGTAGAGAATTCCACAGGATAACAACTCTCTGAGTGAAGAAGTTTCTCCTCATCTCAGCATGGACTAGTTGGGTCGAATGGCCTGTTTCTGTGCTGTATATCCTATGTTATCCTACGATCTTGCTCAGAGTTCATGTAAAATGTAGAAAAAAAATAGCTTTTTAACCTGAAGGAGGGGGGGAATAATGGAGTCAAATCAGGTAAAACGTAATTGGTACCTTTATTGTAAGTATTGTGCACAGGAATCCACCTTTCTATTGTAGTTTCTGACAAATATTTGACGTATTGGATTTCTGTTTTGGGAGAGTAAAACCCCAATTTGTACGAAACCGCAATTGGTGTTGGCTTTCTGTTTTTCCTAAGTTATATAAATCCGTATAAAAGAGCAGTTGCCGATTGCGGGTAATCCTGTGTTTAGAAAGGCAGCAGCTAATGTGTAGTCTTTTTGCTGCACATTTTATGCCATTTGTACTGTCTCTGTGCATCTTTTCCAAATTTCTTTGGCCTCATTAGTTATTGTATTCAAATTGAATTTTTGGTATATAATTTGTCCTTGCTTCTCATCTCTTTCCCAACATCCCAGAATTGTTTCAGTGATCATGCTTGCTCTGTTGTGTGATGTGACAAACATGTCCGTTTTGTCATGACTGGAATATTTGAGGGGGAGGGTGGGGGATTTGGTATTCGTTCTATTCTTCACTGTGGCATAGTGAAATGGAGACATTCAATTATATATATATTGCACCAAAAACAAATCCCACAACATCCAAGCACCGTGACGGTGGGTTGTGTAGAGGACACCGAGAGGCTGCAAAGAGATTTAGATAGGTTAAGCGAATGGGCTAAGGTTTGGCAGATGGAATACAATGTTGGAAAATGTGAGGTCATCCACCTTGGGGGGGAAAAAAACAGTAAAAGGGAATATTATTTGAATGGGGAGAAATTAAAACATGCTGTGGTGCAGAGGGACCTGGGGGTCCTTGTGCATGAAACTCTTTTAGATCCTTGTGCATGAATCCCAAAAAGTTAGTTTGCAGGGGCAACAGGTAATCAGGAAGGCGAATGGAATGTTGGCCTTCATTGCGAGAGGGATTGAGTACAAAAGCAGGGAGGTCCTGCTGCAACTGTATAGGGTATTGGTGAGGCCACACCTGGAGTACTGCATGCAGTTTTGGTCACCTTACTTAAGGAAGGACATACTAGCTTTGGAGGGGGTACAGAGACGATTCACTAGGCTGATTCCGGAGATGAGGGGGTTACCTTCTGATGATAGATTGAGTATACTGGGTCTTTACTCGTTGGAGTTCAGAAGGATGAGGGGTGATCTTATAGAAACATTTAAAATAATGAAAGGGATAGACAAGATCGAGGCAGAGAGGTTGTTTCCACTGGTCGGGGAGACTAGAACTAGGGGGCACAGCCTCAAAATACGGGGGAGCCAATTTAAAACCGAGTTGAGAAGGAATTTCTTCTCCCAGAGGGTTGTGAATCTGTGGAATTCTCTGCCCAAGGAAGCAGTTGAGGCTAGCTCATTGAATGTATTCAAATCACAGATAGATTGATTTTTAACCAATGAGGGAATTAAAGGTTACGGAGAGCGGGCGGGTAAATGGAGCTGAGTCCACGGCCAGATCAGCCATGATCTTGTTGAATGGCGGAGCAGGCTCGAGGGGCTAGATGGCTTTCTCCTGTGAAGTCCAGAACCAGGGGTCACAGTCTAAGGATAAGGGATAAGCCATTTAGGACCGAGATGAGGAGAAACTTCTTCACCCAGAGAGTGGTGAACCTGTGGAATTCTCTACCACAGAAAGTTGTTGAGGCCAATTCACTAAATATATTCAAAAAGGAGTTAGATGTAGTCCTTACCACTAGGAGGATCAAGGGGTATGGCGAGAAAGCAGGAATGGGGTACTGAAGTTGCATGTTCAGCCATGAACTCATTGAATGGCGGTGCAGGCTCGAAGGGCCGAATGGCCTACTCCTGCACCTATTTTCTATGTTTCTATGTGACTATAAACCCTTGACAGGATAATGTAATCGACGAGTTGATCCGCAGTTAAGATTTGTCGGTGTGAGAGATGTGTTGTATTGTCCACTTCATCATCATCATCATAGGCAGTCCCTCGAATCGAGGATGACTTGCTTTCACACCAAAAAGTTCACGGGTGTTTCAATGAAGGACCTAATATTCCAGATCCCAAACTAAATCTTGAAGGGTGGAAGATGCCTGTGCGTGGATTTTTTTCATGTGTAGTGGCCGTTGCACGTCAGCCACCACACGGGCTTGACATGAGCTTGGTCTCTGCTGCACGGACCTAATGCGCACACATATCGCAGTGTTGTTGAATGGCGGAGCAGCCCCTGGGCCCTCGCCTCTTCTCTGGCCCCGAACTCACGCCTCTCCTGGGCCCCGATCACATCGCTCCACGATCACCGAGAGGTAATATAAATATATTAAAAGGTGTCCCATGAGTACAAGATGTTGGATCAACTAATGGCTTAAATTCACAATATAATCTACTTAACTGGACCTGGTTATGCAAAGAAACTCACAAGTAACAACAACTGGCCTTTAGAATAGTAAAAATGTCCCAAGGCACTTCACAGGAGCATTATCAGACAAAATTTGCCACGAGCCACTTAAGACCTGTTAGGACAGGTGGCCAAATGGTTGGTCAAAGTGGTAGATTTTAAAGAGCGACTTAAAGGAGAAGAGACAGAGAGCCTTAGGGAGGGAATTCCAGAATTTAGGGCCTAGGTCGCTGAAGACGAGGCTGCCAATTGGAGTGAAGGAAATTGGGGATGTTGGAGAGCTGGAGAGGTTACAGAGATGGGGAGGGGCGAGACCGTGGACGGATTTGAACACACGAATTAGAATTTAATAATTTCCGTCCTTCTGCTTTTGTGTTTCTCTCCAATCTCCCCTCATGCCCTCTCCGAGCTCATCTTGTCCATGAGACCCACTTCCTGTTCTCTCGACTCTAATCCCACTGCTGACCACCCAACTTCCTTTTTTGGCTCCCAAGTTAGATCTCTCCACAGGTACTGTCCTCTTCCTTAAAAATCTGCCGTCATCACCCCTCTCAAAAAAAACAAAACAACCTTGACCCCTCCGTCCTTGCAAACTATCGCCCCATCTCCAACCTCCCTTTCCTTTCCAAAGTCCTCGAACATGTCGCTTCCCAAATCCGCGCCCATATTTCCCGGAACTTCCATGCTTGAATCCCTCCTATCTGGTTTCCGCCATTGCTACAGTACCGAAACAGCTCTTATCAAAGTCACAAATAACATCCTATGTGACCGACGAAGGTAAAATACCCCATCTCGACCTGTCCACATTAGAGATGTTAATACGGATTCTTTTCCCTCAATCTGGTTCAGCGAATTCACTGAGTCGAACACCGTAGCCGCTTATAACAAAGCAGACTTTATTAATTGTTTCACCGGCCGTGACTTATCAGAACGAAGGAAAGCTCTCCCCATAGAGTGCACCCACTTCCCACGGACAAGTCCCGTTACAATGTCGGGTCGCAACGGTTATACACTTTCAGTACGTGATACAATTGAGAGACATTCAGTTCACCCTATCCTTTGTGATCCCTCCTTCCCTTTGTCCACTCATTAGCCGATACCTGGCCTTCCTTGCCCAATTAAATACGGGCAAGTGGTTACAGCAACTGTTTTTCACAAAGAGCTTTCTCACACATTGCACAAAGAGCTTTCTCACACATTGCTTGTAAATGTTACAATTTTACTGGCGTGACTAGTAGCTTAGACCTTGAGCAAGTCTGTTAATTGTGCTGTAATATTTGCAGTCTGACATTCTTTTAGTTATTTTCCATTATTCCTTTGTTCACTTCACTGTCTCTATTGCTTATACATTTTCACACATTCACAGAGACGCTGGTTGACTAATGGCAGCGTGGCAGACCCCGACCTGCGAGGGAACATCTGCGGCAGGTCGGGGTCATAAAAGGAGCATATCACTTCAGGGTACAGCGCGAGCCGGTCCGGGAGGGCGATGGCTTTGAAGAGGGCGACTGGATTAGATGTCACCATAACCCAGGTTCGTGAGGAACGTGGGCAGGTACAGCCAGAGCGGCGAGGTTGGGGCGAAGGAGCAACGAGCGATGTGATCGGAGCCCAGGAGAGGCGTAGGCCCAGGGGCAGCACAGGCCAGCCCACACTGCGATATGTGTGCACACAGGTCCGTGCAACAGAGCTGGTCTCCGGTCATCTTGGTTAACTGGACCAAGACCAAGCTCTGTTAAGCCCATGTGGTGGATGGTGTGCAACAGTCACCACACGTTTAAAGAAAATCCACGCACAGGCTTCTTCCACCCTTCAAATGCAGTTTGGGACCTGGAATATCAGATCCTTCATTGAACCACCTATGAACTCATTGAACTCATCCCTTTTTAACATGGAAGCAAGTCATCCTCGATTCGAGGGACCGCCGAAGAGATGAAGACAGTCTTTGACAGGGTTGACCACACCATCGTTCTGCAACGCCTCTCTACTGTCGTCCAGCTGGGTGGGACTGCACTCGCCTGGTTCCATTCTTATCTATCTAATCGTAGCTAGAGATTCACTTGCAACGGCTTCTCTTCCTGCTCTCGCATCGTTACCTCTGATGTCCCCAAGGATCTATCTCTGTCCCCCTCCTATTTCTCATCTATATGCTGTCCCTTGGCGACATCATCCGAAAACACAATGTCAGGTTCCACGTGCGCTGACGACACCCAGCTCTATCTCTCCACATCTGACCCCTTCACCGTATCTAAATTGTCCGACAGCTTGTACTGGATGAGCAGCAATTTTCTCCAACTAAATATTGAGAAGACTGAGGCTATTATTTTTGGTCCCTGCCACACTCTGTGCCCTAGCCACTGACTCCATCCCTCTCCCTAGCATCTTTCTAAGGCTGAACCAGACTGTTCACAATCTTGGTGTCATATTTGACCCTGAAATTATCTTCTGACCACATAGCTGTGCTATCACTAAGCCTGCCTATTTCCACCTCATAACTTCGCCCCTGCTTCAGCTCATTCTGCTGCTGAAACCCTCATCGTGCCTTTGTTACCTCTAGATTTGATTATTCCAACACACTTCTGGCTGGCCTCCCACGTTGACCCCTCCATAAACGTGAGATCATCCAAAACTCTGCTGCACGTGTCCTAACTTGCTCCAAGGTGACTTGCATTATGCATTTCCTTCTACAGTAATGCTACTGAAAAAGAGAGACTTGCAGTTGAAAGTGCCTTTCGTGCCTTCGGGATGTCCCAAAGCGCTTTAAAACCAATTAAGTACTTTTGAAGTGTAGTCACTGTTGTCAGAAATGCGACAGCCAACCGCGCACAGCAAGCTCCCACAAACAGCAATGTGATAATGTCCAGATAATCTGTCTTTATTATGTTGATTGAGGGATAAATATTGGCCAGGACACCGGGGATAACTCCTGCTCTTCTTCGAAATACTGCCATGGGATCGTTTACATCCACCTGAGAGAGGAGACGGGGCCTCGGTTTAACACCTCAGCCGAAATATGGCACCTCCGACGTGTTGATTTCTGGATTCTTTTCCCTCAATCTGTTTCAGCGAATACACTGAGGCGAACACCAAAGAAGCTTATAACAAAGCAGTCTTTATTCTTTTATTACCGGCCGGGACTTATCAGACAGAAGGAATGCTCTCTCGATAGAGCGCACCCACTTCCTATGGACAAGTGAAATTACATTGTAAAGACACAACAGTTATACATTTTCGGTACAAGATAACAAGATACAATTATAGTGACATCCTAGTTCAGCCTATCCCTTTTGATCCCTCCTTCCCTTTGTCCACTCATGAGCCGACATCTGTATGGACTGTTTTTCCTAAAGAACTTTCTCACACTTTGCTCAAAGAACTTTCTCAGGCATTGCTTCTAAATGTTACAATTTTACTGGCTTGACTAGTAACTTAGACCTTGCAAGTCTGTTAATTGTGCTGATGTTGTAATATTTGCAGTCTGACATTCTTTTAGTTATTCTCCCATGATTTCTTTGTTCAATTTCACTTTCTCTATATATTTTCCCACATTCTCAACTTCAATGTCTCTATACGTTTTCAAACATTTACATTCCCCCCTTTTATCATTCCATGATAACCCTGGTGACTATTCCAGGAGTATCGCATTCAGCCGTTCGCACTCTCTATCCTGATCCTCCTTGTCGAGTCGGTCTTTAGTTTGCTGGATCATAACCCAGGAGCCCCTGGCCACAAGAGGGTTTGCTAACCTCGCCATCATGACTTTACAACAAAGGTTAAAGCAACCAACAATCAAGCAACAGGTAATTATTACTACGATGAGAATAATTGCTCCATGCATTAGATACTATCCCCAAGATCCACCTAATAGCCAATCAAATCAGCTAGATCCTCCTGCTGGCGTGGATAACTTCTTTACCTCCCTTCTTATATGATCAGCGAGATTGGTTATGTTTTCTGAATTATCGGGGATGTAAGTGCAACATTCAGATCCTATCAGGGCACACGTTCCCCCTTTCTCAGCTAACAGATAATCGAGGGCCATTCGGTTTTGTAATGCTCAGGTCCGCATTGCTACCATTTCGGCCGTGATGTCCTCCAGAGCTTCGGCAGTATAGTTAGCTATCTGTTCCAATACCCTCTCTAGGTTCTGTACTTAATCCATGGTGCGTCCTATATCGAATGGGAACATCATGATCCCAAAGAACCTTTCATCGGGGGTGAGGGCTCGCCTGTGTCGGCTGGAGGCATGTACTTCCGCCAGGGTACATGTTTGCCGCACAAATGGCACCACATATCCCAGATAGCAGGACCCTGTCCATCGCCTAGGTAACCAGGGATATGCCCTATGCCCGCACACAAAATACGTGCCCTTATACGCTGCCTCTATGTATATTGTGTTGGGGTCCCAAGACTGGGCCCACATACCTCCACCTGTGCTATTCGGAAGGTGAGAGAGGATAGCGATTTGTGCACCTGTTGTGATGTTGAGGTTGTATGGGCAATCGCTGTACCCTATGATATTTCCCTGTCTGCTGGTGTCATTTCGGGTTAAACATATGGCCCTGGTTGGCCTCCCGATCCCCGAGGTATTGGTCAGGACTAAGAATGGGGGTTCCTTTTCACGGTCGTGGGTTGGTTGGTACCATCCCTGGAACGTTTGACTAATGGGGTACCCAGCACTCTCCCACTTAGTGACGTCCCCGTGGTTGTCCACGCGGTAACGGTATGATGCTCCTCCTGCCCTCCGTGATCCCTCTGACGATACCTGTTAGATTGCAATCTTTGAAAGCAAGAGGGATACGTGAGAAGCAAGTATCGTTATTATCTCTTTCACAGTTGGGGGAAAGCTCCGAAGGGCAGGTCGCCGCGCAGCTGAAAGTCTGGTTGCTCCCAGACCAACATCTTGACCCGCCTTTCATCTTTCGTATTGGCCCCCCCTCCTTTCATGCTAGTCTGGCTCAGAAGCCACTTGACAGTCTCAGTTAGGGTCAGTGGAATGGGGCGCAAAGGAATTCCCCCTTTGGAATGTATAGGGATATGTGAGCACACCCAGCATCTAGAAAAGTTTCCATTTCACGCATAAACATAAGACATGTACAAAAAGGTGTTTACATGGAGCTCTCGCTTCAGTCTCCCCTCCCATGTGCCACACCTGTCGTACATCAACGCTATTATACAGACTGTGGCACACAGACACAGTTTCATGTTTCTTGTAGCGTCTCTATGGACAAGGATAAATAGTCCGAATATTTTGCTGATTAAAAGAGTTTGGTTTTCTCGTCTCTCTTCTCAGGTCACCGTTGGTGTAGCTGGTTGTCTATCACTATGGGTAGAAGTTCAAACTGGTCTCCTCGGGACCCACTCTTTTAATCAGGATGCCGCTAGAGATGGCCTTGTTCAGCTATGGAGAAGAGGAAGTCTGGAATAGAAACAGGAGTTAGAATAACCAGTAAAATAGGTTCGTTAGAGGGTGGTGAGCTTGCAGTGGTGCAGGTGAACCCAGGCACTTTTCGTCTCAACCTTAGCTGCAGTGGGGGTAGTGAGTAACACCTGAAAAGGCCCCTCCCATTGTGGCTCTAATCCCTTCCGAATCCATTTCTTCCCTGGTGCCACGAGGGACGATTCGGGTAAAACTGGGAGGTCGAGGTGAGCATCTCGAACCTGGTTGTGGGCTATTCGCAGAGCCTGAGTCAGAGAAAGAACATGGGTGGTCATCAGTCGAGCTGGGATACCATATCTAGGAACAATTTCCCTCATTAACAACTTAACAACAGTTTGAGCCTTATTGTCCAGGGTAGGGTAGGCTTCGATCCATTTGCTAAACACATCTACTATTACTAACACATATTTGTAACACTGAACTCTTTGCAACTCAATGTAGTCCAACTGCAAGGTCTCAAAGGGACCTTCGGGTAGGGGCGTCTTACTCCAATCACAGGGGACTCCCTTCCCTGGATTATGCTGCTGGCAGACCAGGCAACGACTACTGATGTTCTGGGCCAGCGCCTGGAGTCTAGGGTGCCACCAAGTAGCCAAAAGTGTGTCACTTGTCCTTGCTCCACAATGAGTAGCAAAATGCATACATTCAATAACCCATAGAGCCAACTCGTCAGACATGCAAGTCTGTTCCGCGGGAGTGGTCCAGAGTTTAGAAACGTTGTCATAAGTACATCCATAATTTTTCCACAACAGTTTATCTTTTTCAGGAGCGTCCTCCTGTACTTTAATGACATCTTGGATGGTTGGCATTGGTTTTTCCGAGGCTAACTTATCCTTTTGCAGGATTTGTAGTCTGACTCATCTTTTATCCATGCATGTTGAGGTCACTCCGTGAAATCGGAGGTCAGGGTTAAGTTGGGTTTGTGGATCTCTTTCAGCTTATTTATCTTGGCCTTTTAACTCTTCAATTTGTTTTGTTTGAGTATCTATTTCTTTATTGTATCAGGCAAGTATTATTACATAAGCTAGTTCTGTTTTTATTTTTATTCTGACTATCGCACCATTTCCTCTGTTAGGTGAGTCTTTTCTATTAAGAAATCCAAATTAATAATGTTCAGTATAAAACGGCTGTCAATGGAAAGGGTTAACTCCTTTACAGGTTTGTAAGAAGACCTGATGTCATTACATGACTTCACGTAACCATCTGAAAAAAAAGTCTTTGTGCCTTCAAAACTTGCTTAGAAATTAGGAATCCGTTAAACAGCAAAAATCATTAGTAAAGCCGTCATAATAAAAGTCTTCCCATCAGGAAAGGCAGCATTTAGATTAAACTCCAATTTTTTAACTTCTAATTCAAGTACTTGCCAAAGATTTTTTTTTTTGATTTAAAACGAGACCACACATTTTCAACAGCTATTTGTTCACTGAAATTCAATTTCGTCATCAGCCTCGGTCAATGCAAAGCCAACCATTTGACTACGTAGTCTATCGATACCTTTCTCAGAGGTCCCAGTGGAACTCTTAGTACGTTTCTCGTGCGCGCACTCTTTCTTTAAGACGTCTATGGTTTTAACAATTTTTTTTTCCTTTCAGCACCTATTTAGTACGTTACGTCTTTTTTTTTTAAGATCTCCTTTCTTCAAATTAGGTTTTGTATTTTACACAGAGGGCTCGGGTCTCGGTGAATTTGTTAATTTAAAATCTCAGAGAATTGAAGACACTTTTTTTTTCTTTCAAATTCGTTCAATTTGTTTTCTTTCAAGGTTGCGTCTTTTTTTTTCCGTCTTTTCCATAACTAGAGGGAAGTCTGGCACGTAGGCTGAGGGCTGCTTTTCGTTATCTCAATTGTTCCAGCCTCAAGGTCGTGTTATACTGTCTCTTCTAAACTGCAGATTTAATATAATAATTTTTTTTTTGAATCCACCTCAGTATTTTGCTGTGCCTTCTCTGAATATCTCAAAATCCTAATTCAAACTTTGTAATTTCAATCTTTATTTAAAACTTTTGAGCTTAGAAGCTTTTTTTTTAAGGCATTCTTTATCTCATTCCGAGACTAAATTTATGTCTTTCAACCCAATGTAATCAATCATTGCATATTTTCTTCGACAAGTAAGTGAGTGTGTCAAATAAATTATTTTTTAACCACCGGGACCATGTATTATCTCTTATCTTTTACTCAACAAACCTATCCTTTGTGCATTTCCTAGCTCCGTAACTTATCATCCGAATATATGTAATTCAATAAGGTTCACACTCTTAAAACTTCCCACATACAGGACAACACTATGAAGGGTTACAAAAAACTTTCACTCTGTTTGAAAAAGTGGGTGGAGCTAAAACAAACCACAACTCCCCGGTTTCCCAAACAGGCTTTCTTATCCACAGTCAAAATCACACAAGCACTTCTCATTTAAAACAGACGTTCACAAAAGTCTCTCTTCTTTCCTATTAATTGTTTTGGCCGGCTCTATTTTTGCATCCATGATTGATCATCTCCTAATTTGTTCAAGGCTCCAGATAACAGTCTAAATAGGGAATTCGTAGTTCTATCTAAATCTAGCCCTACCTTCCGCGTCGCCCCGCGATTTTATCTAGCCCTACTTTCCGTGTCGCCGCACGGATCGCGTCGCCCCGCGATTTGATCTAGCCTTACCTTCCGTGTTGCCGCACGGATCGCGTCGCCCCGCGATTTGATCTAGCCCTACCTTCCCTTTTCTAAGTTTAAAAGGTATTCGCCAGATTGTCCTGGATCTCGTTCAGAACGCTACCTGAGGACCAGCGAGTGGCCAAACTTTCCTCAGACTTTTGAAACTGAAGGAAACTGCAGTGGTATTTAAAGTATACTCACTCCAGTGGCCACTTTCCTCCCGTCTCGTCCAAGGCGAGTCTGGCTCTTAATTCGCAAGTTTTCAGCAGTCGTCTGTTGAGATCCCACTTCTGACACCAAATGTTGATTTCTGGATTGTTTTCCCTCAATCTGTTTCAGCGAATACACTGAGGCGAACACCAAAGAAGCTTATAACAAAGCAGTCTTTATTCTTTTATTACCGGCCGGAACTTATCAGACAGAAGGAATGCTCTCTCGATAGAGCGCACCCACTTCCTACGGACAAGTGAAATTACATTGTAAAGGCACAACGGTTATACATTTTCGGTACAAGATAACAAGATACAATTATAGTGACATCCTAGTTCAGCCTATCCCTTTTGATCCCTCCTTCCCTTTGTCCACTCATGAGCCGACATCTGTATGGGCTGTTTTTCCTCAGGAACTTTCTCACACTTTGCTCAAAGAACTTTCTCAGGCATTGCTTCTAAATGTTACAATTTTACTGGCGTGACTAGTAACTTAGACCTTGCAAGTCTGTTAATTGTGCTGATGTAATATTTGCAGTCTGACATTCTTTTAGTTATTCTCCCATGATTTCTTTGTTCAATTTCACTTTCTCTATACATTTTCCCACATTCTCAACTTCAATGTCTCTATACATTTTCAAACATTCACACGACAGTGTAGCACTCCCTCAGCACTGCACTGGAGTGTCAGCCTAGATTTTTGTCCTCATCTCGAGTTGAACTTGAACCCACAACCTTCTGACTCTTGAGGCGAGAGTGCTGCCCAATGAGCCACGGCTGAGAGAGGTTTTCTTTCTTTATGCTTGCCTGACTAACCAAAACATTAATTACTTCCAGGTATTCACACACTGTTTTCCAGAATCCACTTATCAAAAGATGAACCAGTGAACACCACGTGTTCATACTCCACAGCATCAGAGCTGTGAACATTGGCAAGGCTAGTCTTGTGACATTACTTGTGCCTGCCCTTTTCCAGACCCCGTGGTTCAATAAGTGATGGTGAACTCTGCAAAAGTTCAAATGTATTACTTACTGGAACAAAATTGTCAGCATGCATTTCCCAAGGGAAATTTGTTCATTGACAAAGTACAGCTTCTCTTTGTATCCACGCATGGCAAAATCATGATACCTATACTCAGTGTCATTGCATTATTCTAAATGTGAAATTGTGGACCCTCAAAAAAAAGTGTCTAGATCCTGCTACAGGGATAAAAAGCTGGTTTTATTAGTGCAAATGTGGGGATCTAGCACAAGAAAACCACTCTTCAGCAATCCAACATCAACAAGCGCTAATGTAAAAGTGTCTGGTAAAGATACCCGACCACAACAGCAACCTCTTGCATTAATGTAGCACAATTAACGTAGAAAAATATCCCACGGTGTTTCACCGAAGCGTAAACAGCAAGAATGGCTGTCGAGCCAAAGAAGGAGATAATAGGAGGGGTGACTAAAATCTTTGTCAAAGAGATGGGAAGACACAGTTGCCAATGTTTGGGGAAGGGAAGGGGAGATGCGCGAGGCTAGAGTTGGAGGAATGCAGAATTCTTGGGCTGGGGTTGTTAGGCTGGTGGAGGTTAGAGATAGGGAGGGGCATTGGGGCTGGAAGCCAGTGCAGGTTAACGAGCATAGGGGTGTTGTTGGGTGAGTAGGATTTGGTACTGGACATGAGCAGCAGAGCTTTTGGATGAACTGAAGTTTATGGAGGGTGGAGCATGAAAGGCCGGCCAGATGAGTATTGAAATGATCAAATGGAGGTGACCAAGTCAAGTGTGAGGATTTCCGCAGCAGATGGGCTGAGGCAAGGGTGAAGACCGGCTATGTTAGGTGGGTGTAGGTGATCTTTGTGATGGAGAGGATATGGGACCAGAAGCTCAATTTGAAGACAAATAGGATGCGGATGTTGTAAACAGTCTGGTTCCCTGTATTCTCATTCTATCAAAATACCCTCCCACTGCTCCGATACATCTTATTAAAATTAGCTGCGATACACTTTACAAGTTTACTTCTGTCAAATTAAATCGGTAGCACTGCTTAATCTTACAATTTAATTCAATGCCTCTTTAGAACCCTTCCTATTCTTTCCAACTTTGTGCTTTAAAGATGGGGGAAAGCATGGCTTTATACCTTAAATTCTGACGAGGCTTTCCCAGACTGAATATTCGTGACTGAGTCAAAAAAGATTATTTCTGTTGCATGGATTTTTTTGCAAGGTGTCAATCAACTGTACTGGTGTGTGTCAGAAACTGTGACTGTTCAAATAACACCAAGCCTTTTGGTCAGCTTCCACCCCAAGCTCGCTCAGAAATTAAATAACAGCCAGGAAGCTGTTATTAGGACTTTAATATCTTCTCAAAGGGTTCTCCATTTGTTCCATGGCCGTCTCCAGAGATAAATGACCCATCCATTAATCTCTGAGGTATGTTATTTTGACACGCTTATCACACTTGAAGCTCCAGGCCAGTTCTGTCATTTTTTTGTGGGTCTTGTGAACTGCTGCCAACATTTGATGGTGAGTGGAAGTACAAATGAAGGAGAGGAATTGATGTCAAGAGGCCTGCATTGTACTGCTGTCCAGAATTTAGAACTGCAAAACATGTAGCATAACATTTTGCAATTGATGACCCTTCTGCTTCAAATCTGATATTTTATCCAATGACCACATGGGATCCTAGGCTTCATGAACAGAGGTATAGAGTACAAAAGCAAAGAAGTTATGATGAATCTTTACAAAACTTTGGTTCGGCCTCAACTGGAGTATTGCGTCCAGTTCTGGGCACCACACTTTAGGAAGTATGTGAAGGCCTTCGAGAGGATGCAGAAAAGATTTATGAGAATGATATCAGTGATGAGGGACTTCTGTTATGTGGCTAGACCGGAGAAGATGGGGTTGTTCTCGTTCGAGCAGAGAAGATTGAAAGGAGATTTGATAGAGGTGTTCAAAATTATGAGGGGTCTGGACAGAGTAGATAGAGAGAAACTGTTCCTATTGGCAGAGGGTCGAGAACCAGATTTAAGGTGATTGTCAGAAGAACCAAAGGCGTCATAAGAAAAAGCGTTTCTACACAGTGAGAGGTGAGGATCTGGAATGCACTGCCTGAAAGGGTGGTGGAGGCAGACTCAATCACGGCTTTCAAAAAGGGAATTGGACAAGTAACTGAAAGAAGAAATTTCAGGGCTACGGAGAAAGGGCACAGGAGCGTGACCTTGTTGAGGAGCTCTTGCAGAGAGCCGGTACGGGCTCGACGGGCTGAATGGCCGCCTTCTGTGCTTCTAACTATACTGCCTACTCTAGTAAATTCTGTCAGTTTTGATATCAGCTGATCCTGATCCAAATCTTTACAAAGATCAGTAACTGTATAATGGAGCATCTGTTTCCCATCTCAAGAACATAAGAATTAGGAACAGGAGTAGGCCATCTAGCCCCTCGAGCCTGCTCCGCCATTCAACAAGATCATGGCTGATCTGACCGTGGACTCAGCTGCACTTACCCGCCCGCTCCCCATAACCCTTAATTCTCTTATTGGTTAAAAATCTATCTATCTATGATTTGAATACATTCAATGAGCTAGCCTCAACTGCTTCCTTGGGCAGAGAATTCCACAGATTCACAACCCTCTGGGAGAAGAAATTCCTTCTCAACTCGGTTTTAAATTGGCTCCCCCGTATTTTGAGGCTGTGCCCCCTAGTTCTAGTCTCCCCGACCAGTGGAAACAACCTCTCTGCCTCGATCTTGTCTATCCCTTTCATTATTTTAAATGTTTCTATAAGATCACCCCTCATCCTTCTGAACTCCAACGAGTAAAGACCCAGTCTACTCAATCTATCATCATAAGGTAACCCCCTCATCTCCGGAATCAGCCAAGTGAATCGTCTCTGTACCCTCTCCAAAGCTAGTATATCCTTCCTTAAGTAAGGTGACCAAAACTGCACACAGTACTCCAGGTGCGGCCTCACCAATACCCTGTACATTTGCAGCAGGACCTCCCTGCTTTTGTACTCCATCCCTCTCGCAATGAAGGCCAACATTCCATTCACCTTCCTGATTATCTGCTGCACCTGCAAACTAACTTTTTGGGATTGAGTTTCATGCAAGATACAGAAGAAGCTGGTGGACTTCTTCTGGAACAACAGGAAGCACTGGGTCTCTGCCGCGGTCTTGAGTCTCCCGCTTGAGGAGGGCGGTCAGTCGTTGGTGTGCGTCAGCGCCAAGCTCGCGACTTTCCGTCTTCAGACCCTGCAGAGATACCTTTACGTCGAGCCCCCTCCTAGGTGGTGCGCTCTGGCGAGGTATTTCTTCCGCCAGCAATTATGACACGCAGCTCCTGTTTGTGAACTTGGGGGGTGCCAGGACCGCCCTCCGGGAGCTGCCTGTCTTTTACAGGGAACTCATCAGGGTCTGGAACAAAGTCTCCACCAAGCGCAGCTCTCCGCCGGCTGGAGTGGCGGCCGTCCTGCAGGAACCGCTGCTCGGGAATCCGTACCTCCACGGCCGAGGTTTTATGTGGCGGTCGGAAGAGAGGGCTGTGGCTGGTGAGGTGACCAGGGTCAGGGACCTGCTCGATGGCGGAGGAGCGGGCTGGATGGCGCCAGACACGCTGGCACGGCGCCTAAATTCTGCCAACGTCCGCCACGCGGCCGATGCCATCGAGTCGCTAAAAACAGCTCTGGGCCCTGACTCCGTTAGGTGCATCGAGGAGGCTCAAGCACATGGGGAGATCCCGTCCGAACTGACCCCCGTCCGGACGGAATTCCTCATCGGCGCCAAACCCCGGAACCTCCCTCGGGGGCCGGCGCCTCACAACTTGAGCCGCCTCGGGGAAATCCCCTCCGTGCCTTTCAGTTCCGCGCGGAGGGGTTTCCTGTACGGGCTGCTCCTGCACACCCTCAACTTTGCCATCCTCGCCGGCCGTCCGGACACGCCATGGCGTACCATCTTGCCGTCCGGAGGAGGCGGGGGTCCCCGATGGAGGGCACTCTACGCAGGGGTCCTCCCACTATTCATCGGGGACTTGGCCTGGAGGGTGGTGCACGGAGCAGTGCCGTGCAACAAATTTTTAAGCCGGTTCACGGACTCCCAGGCCGCCTGCAATTTCTGCGGTCTGGAAGAGTCCGTGTTCCATGTTTTTATGGAATGCACAAGGTTGCAGCCCCTGTTTTATTATTTGAAGGGGCTGCTCCTGAAATTCTGGCTGCACTTCAGTCCCACTCTCCTGATCTTTGGGCACCCTGTGCGGAGGGGAGCGGGTAGGTCCGAAGGCCTCCTCGTAGGACTGCTCCTGGGCACGGCCAAGGGTGCCATCAGCCGGTCCAGGCAGCGAGCGGTCGAGGGGGTCGTTCAACCTGACTGCCTGCCTCTCTTCCGCTCTTGCATCCGGTCCAGGGTGTCCTTGGAGATGGAGCACGCGGTGCCCACCGGTACGCTCGCGGCCTTCCGCGAGAGGTGGGCACCGGAGGGACTGGAGTGCATCATCACGCCCGGCAACCAAATTTTAATTTGATTTTACGTTTTTAAGTTTAATTTGTTTTAATTGCCGGTGCTTTTAGTGTCCCCCTTCCTTTTTTTATAGGGGGCACTGGGGAAAATTGTGATTTTAGTGCCCAAAAAAACCCCCCAAAAAATGAAAAACACAAAAAAAAAACAAAAAAAGGAAAAAAGGGCCTTGTAAATGTCTGGTGTGTCACCCAGGTCGGGTGGCACGGTTTAATGTTTTATGTTTTTGCAGGTGAACTCCAAAAAGAGTTTCATGCACAAGGACCAAAAAGAGTTTCATGCACAAAGATCCCCAGGTCCCTCTGCACCGCAGCATGTTGTAATTTCTCCCCATTCAAATAATATTCCCTTTTACTGTTTTTTTTTCCAAGGTGGATGACCTCACATTTTCTGACATTGTATTCCATCTGCCAAACCTTAGCCCATTCGCTTAACCTATCTAAATCTCTTTGCAGCCTCTCTCTTGTCCTCTACACAACCCGCTTTCCCACTAATCTTTGTGTCATCTGCAAATTTTGTTACACTACACTCTGTCCCCTCTTCCAGGTCATCTATGTATATTGTAAACAGTTGTGGTCCCAGCACCAATCCCTGTGGCACACCATTAACCACCGATTTCCAACCCGAAAAGGACCCATTTATCCCGACTCTCTGCTTTCTGTTAGCCAGCCAATTCTCTATCCATGCTAATACATTTCCTCTAAATCCGCGTACCTTTAACTTCTGCAGTAACCTTTTGTGTGGCACCTTATCGAATGCCTTTTGGAAATCTAAATACACCACATCCATCGGTACACCTCTATCCACCATGCTCGTTATATCCTCAAAGGATTGCAGTAAATTAGTTAAACATGATTTCCCCTTCATGAATCCATGTTGCGTCTGCTTGATTGCACTATTCCTAACTAGATGTCCCGCTATTTCTTCCTTAATGATAGCTTCAAGCATTTTTCCCCACTACAGATGTTAAACTAACCGGCCTATAGTTACCTGCCTTTTGTCTGCCCCCTTTTTTAAACAGAGGCGTTACATTAGCTGCTTTCCAATCCGCTGGTATCTCCCCAGAGTCCAGAGAACTTTGGTAGATTATAACGAATGCATTTGCTATAACTTCTGCCATCTCTTTTAATACCCTGGGATGCATTTCATCAGGACCAGGGGACTTGTCTACCTTGAGTCCCATTAGCCTGTCCAGCACTACCCCCCTAGTGATGATGATTATCTCAAGGTCCTCCCTTCCCACATTTCCGTGATCAGCAATTTTTGGCATGGTTTTTGTGTCTTCCACTGTGAAAACCGAAGCAAAATAATTGTTTAAGGTTTCAGCCATTTCCACATTTCGCATTATTAAATCCCCCTTCTCATCTTCTAAGGGACCAACATTTACTTTAGTCACTCTTTTCCGTTTTATATATCTGTAAAAGCTTTCACTATCTGTTTTTATGTTTTGCGCAAGTTTACTTTCGTAATCTATCTTTCCTTTCTTTATTGCTTTCTTAGTCATTCTTTGCTGTCGTTTAAAATTTTCCCAATCTTCTAGTTTCCCACTAACCTTGGCCACCTGATACGCATTGGTTTTTAATTTGATACTCTCCTTTATTTCCTTGGTTATCAATGGCTGGTTATCCCTTCTCTTACCGCCCGCCCTTTTTCACCGGAATATATTTTTGTTGAGCACTATGAAAGAGCTCCTTAAAAGTCCTCCACTGTTCCTCAATTGTGCCACCGTTTAGTCTGTATTTCCAGTCTACTTTAGCCAACTCTGCCCTCATCCCACTGTAGTCCCCTTTGTTTAAGCATAGTACGTTCGTTTGAGACACTACTTCCTCACCCTCAATCTGTATTACAAATTCAACCATACTGTGATCACTCATTCCGAGAGGATCTTTTACTAGGAGATCGTTTATTATTCCTGTTTCATTACACAGGACCAGATCGAAGATAGCTTGCTCCCTTGTAGGTTCTGTAACATACTGTTCTAAGAAACAATTCCGTATGCACTCTATGAATTCCTCCTCCAGGCTACCCCGTGCGGTTTGATTTGACCAATCGATATGTAGGTTAAAATCCCCCATGATTACTGCCGTTCCTTTTTCACATGCCTCCATTATTCCCTTGATTATTGTCTGCCCCACCGTGACGTTATTATTTGGGGGCCTATAAACTAAGCCCACCAGTGACTTTTTCCCCTTACTATCTCTAATCTCCACTCACAATGATTCAACATTTTGTTCATTAGAGCCAATATCATCTCTCACAACTGCCCTGATATCATCCTTTATTAACAGAGCTACCCCACCTCTTTTCCCTTCTTGTCAATCTTTCCGAATTGTCAGATACGTCTGTATGTTTAACTCCCAGTCTTGGCCACCCTGCCACCCTGCAACCATGTTTCTGTAATGGCCACCAAATCATACCCATTTGTAATGATTTGTGCCGTCAACTCATTTACTTTATTTCGAATGCTGCATGCGTTTAGGTGTAGAGTGTTTTAATACTAGTTTTTAAACCATGATTTTTAGTTTTGACCTCTCCTGCAGCCCCTTTATATTCATACATATTGTCCCTTCCTATCACCTTGTGGTTTCCACTTACCCCAGTGCTACTCTGCTCTGTTGCCTCCTGCCTTTTGAATTCTTTCTTGGGGTCCTGTTCATCTAAGCTCTCACCCACTCTAACTAGCTCAGAGCCCTCTCCTAAGTTCCGAATACTCCTTGCATTGAGACACCGAGCTTTCATGCTTGCCTTTTTATTACACTTTGACCCTTTAAAATTTTGCTGTACAGTGGCCCTTTTTGTTTTTTGCCTTGGGTTTCTCTGCCCTCCACTTTTACTCATCCCCTTTCTGTCTTTTGCTTCTGTCTCCATTTTGTTTCCCTCTGTCTCCCTGCATTGGTTCCCATCCCCCTGCCATATTAGTTTAACTCCTCCCCAACAGCACTAGCAAACACTCCCCCTAGGACATTGGTTCCGGTCCTGCCCAGGTGCAGACCGTCCGGTTTGTACTGGTCCCACCTCCCCCAGAACTGGTTCCAATGCCCCAGGAATTTGAATCCCTCCCTGCTGCACCACTGCTCAAGCCACGTATTCATCTGAGCTATCTTGCGATTCCTACTCTGACTAGCACGTGGCACTGGTAGCAATCCCGAGATTACTACTTTTGAGGTCCTACATTTTAATTTAGCTCCTAGCTCCTTAAATTCGTCTCATAGGACCTCATCCCTTTTTTTTACCTATATCGTTGGTACCAATGTGCACCATGACAACTGGCTGTTCACCCTCCCTTTTCAGAATGTCCTGCACCCGCTTCGAGACATCCTTGACCCTTGCACCAGGGAAGCAACATACCATCCTGGAGTCTCGGTTGCGGCCGCAGAAATGCCTATCTATTCCCCTTACAATTGAATCCCCCATCACTATCGCTCTCCCGCTCTTTTTCCTGCCCTCCTGTGCAGCAGAGCCAGCCACGGTGCCATGAACTTGGCTGCTGCTGCCCTCCCCTGATGAGTCATCCCCCTCAACAGTACTCAAAGCGGTGTATCTGTTTTGAGGATATAACGAGCATGGTGGATAGAGATGTACCGATGGATGTGGTGTATTTAGATTTCCAAAAGGCATTTGATAAGGTGCCACACAAAAGGTTACTGCAGAAGATAAAGGTACGCGGAGTCAGAGGAAATGTATTAGCCAGCCAATTCTCAATCCATGCTAACAGAAAGCAGAGAGTCAGGATAAATGGGTCCTTTTCGGGTTGGAAATAGGTGGTTAGTGGTGTGCCACAGGGATCGGTGCTGGGACCACAACTGTTTGCAATATACATAAATGACCTGGAAGAGGGGACAGAGTGTAGTGTAACAAAATTTGCAGATGGCACAAAGATTAGTGGGAAAGCGGGTTGTGTAGAGGACAAGAGAGAGGCTGCAAAGAGATTTAGATAGGTTAAGCGAATGGGCTAAGGTTTGGCAGATGGAATACAATGTCGGAAAATGTGAGGTCATCCACCTTGGGGGGAAAAAAACAGTAAAAGGGAATATTATTTGAATGGGGAGAAATTACAACATGCTGAGGTGCAGAGAGACCTGGGGTCCTTGTGCATGAAACTCTTTATTCGTTGCCAATCTTTCCAATTCTTTGTCAAATCACAAACGCCAGAGGTCACCTTGCACACATCAAGGATCACTCTGCGCCAATGCTCTTAGCCAAAAGGCCTAGAGCCACTGCACCGTTCCTGGAAGTACTGCAATACCAGGTTCGTGCCATGGCGGTGGATGGGTCTTAATCCAAAAAGTTAGTTTGCAGGGGCAACAGGTAATCAGGAAGGCGAATGGAATGTTGGCCTTCATTGCGAGAGGGATGGAGTACAAAAGCAGGGAGGTCCTGCTGCAACTGTATAGGGTATTGGTGAGGCCGCACCTGGAGTACTGCGTGCAGTTTTGGTCACCTTACTTAAGGAAGGACATACTAGCTTTGGAGGGGGTACAGAGACGATTCACTTGGCTGATTCCGGAGATGAGGGGGTTACCTTATGATGATAGATTGAGTAGACTGGGTCTTTACTCGTTGGAGTTCAGAAGGATGAGGGGTGATCTTATAGAAACATTTAAAATAATGGAAGGGATAGACAAGATCGAGGCAGAGAGGTTGTTTCCACTGGTCGGGGGGACTAGAACTAATGGGCAGCCAATTTAAAACCGAGTTGAGAAGGAATTTCTTCTCCCAGAGGGTTGTGAATCTGTGGAATTCTCTGCCCAAGGAAGCAGTTGAGGCTAGCTCATTGAATGTATTCAAATCACAGATAGATAGATTTTTAACCAATAAGGGAATTAAGGGTTATGGGGAGAGGGCGGGTAAGTGGAGCTGAGTCCACGGTCAGATCAGCCATGATCTTGTTGAATGGCGGAGCAGGCTCGAGGGGCTAGATGGCCTACTCCTGTTCCTAATTCTTATGTTCTTATGACTGCAGGGGACCCCTGCACTACCTTCCTTGCATCTGATGCCTAATGGCTGTAATTTATTTAGATGATGAGGTCTGCTCCTGAGATTTAGATTCACTTAATGAGCAATTAAGGAATTGTATAAAAACAATTTACAGTCTGTTCTATCGTGATGTTCCCAAACCAGTTTTACCCTCTGTGTGGCTGTTCTTGACAATAGAAAGAAATGTTTGGTACAAATCTGACTCGTCTGAGGTGAGATTGCAGGGAGTACAGGAATAATACAGTTGTCCACAGCAGCTCTCGTGCAAACATTGGCGGCGGGGGCAGTGGGGGGGAATTCTGTTCCCTCTTTATTAAATTTATATTGACCCAGCCATAACCGTTTTTGGCAAAACTTTACTTTTATTGGCATGGTTGGAATTTTTGATTTTAAAATCCTAGCTGTATTTGTCCTGGTTTGTCAAAAAAAATTAAAAACTCTTGCTATAATCTTTTTGTTTTGTAGTTTTCTTTTGCTTGCACTCCCCCTTGCTTGCTTACTATCTTCCACCTTCCTCAAAAACATTGTGTTGCGATTTAATTCATTCTTTAACATTTTGGATATAAAATATTTTGTGATTCTCTTTTAATTTGCCACATTTCTCTCCTACCTGTCTCTGCTGATATGCTAGAATTTTCTGCCCCCTTCCTTCAATCACTGTCTGTTCCAGAGACACTTGTTCCCGTATTGGACTATACATCATCATAGGCAGTCCCACGGAACCGAGGCAGACTTGTTTCTACTCCTGAAGTGAGTTCTTTGGTGGCTGAACAGTCCAATACGAGAGCCACAAACTCTGTCACAGGTGGGACAGATAGTCGTTGAGGGAAGGGATGGGTGGGACTGGTTTGCCGCATGCTCTTTCCGCTGCCTGCGCTTGATTTCTGCATGCTCTCGGCGTTGAGACTCGAAGTGCTCAGAGCCCTCCCGGATGTACTTCCTCCACTTAGGGCGATCTTTAGCCAGAGACTCCCAGGTGTCAGTGGGGATATTGTACTTTATCAGGGAGGCTTTGAGGGTGTCCTTGTAATGTTTCCGCTGCCCACCTTTGGCTCATTTGCCGTGAAGGAGCTCCGCATGGAGCACTTGCTTTGGGAGTCTCGTGTCTGGCATGCAAACTATGTGGCCTGTCCAGTGGAGCTGATCGAGTGTGGTCAGTGCTTCAATGCTGGGGATGTTAGCTTGGACGAGGACACTGATGTTGGTGCGCCTGTCCTCCCAGGGGATTTGTAGGATCTTGCGGAGACATCATTGGTGATATATCTCCAGCAACTTGAGGTGCCTTCTGTACATCGTCCATGTATCTGAGCCATACAGGAGGGCAGGTATTACTACAGCCCTGTAGACCATGAGTTTGGTGGTAAATTTGACGGCTTAGTCTTTGAACACTCTTTTCCTCAGGTTGCACTGGGGCACTGGAGGCGATGTTGAATCTCTGCTTTTGTGATTAGAGACTCCCGAGGTATGGGAAATGGTCCACGTTGTCGAGGGCCGCGCCGTGAATCTTCAAGACTGGGGGGGCAGTGTTGTGCGGCGAGGACAGGCTGGCTGGTGGAGGACCTTTGTCTTACTGATGTTTAGCATAAGGCCTGTGCTTTCGTATGCCTCTGAATGTGCGCAGGCGCAGGCGTCGTCTTGAGTACAGTCACCTGAGAACTCATTTTTAGAGTGGAAGCAAGTCTTCCTCGATTTTGAGGGACTGCCTATAATGATGATGCTAAAATCACAGAATTTTGCAACATAGGAGGTCCACCACAACTGTACAAATTTTTTGAAAGAGCCATCAACTTAGTCCCAATCCCCATATCCATTTTAATTTTAATTTTTCTGGTATTCAAATATAGTTCCCTTTTAAAAGCTTTAATGGAATCTGTTTTCACTACTGTTTCTGATAGGGTATTCCATATCCTGAAAACCCTATCTTTTTTTTAAATCCATCTAACCTCTTTTGTCATTCTTTTGGTGGTGATCTTAAATTTATGCCCTCCAGTTACTGAACCACTGACCACTGGAAATAGTTTTTCCTAGTTTAATCTATCATAGAAACATAGAAAATAGGTGCAGGAGCAGGCCATTCAGCCCTTCTAGCCTGCACCGCCATTCAATGAGTTCATGGCTGAACATGAAACTTCAGTACCCCCTTCCTGCTTTCTCGCCATAACCCTTGATCCCCCGAGTAGTAAGGACTTCATCTAACTCCCTTTTGAATATATTTAGTGAATTGGCCTCAACAACTTTCTGTGGTAGAGAATTCCACAGGTTCACCACTTTCTGGGTGAAGAAGTTTCTCCTCATCTCGGTCCTAAATGGCTTACCCCTTATCCTCAGACTGTGACCCCTGGTTCTGGACTTCCCCAACATTGGGAACATTCTTTCTGCATCTAACCTGTCTAAACCCGTCAGAATTTTAAACGTTTCTATGAGGTCCCCTCTCATTCTTCTGAACTCCAATGAATACAAGCCCAGTTGATCCAATCTTTCTTGATAGGTCAGTCCCGCCATCCCGGGAATCAGTCTGGTGAACCTTCGCTGCACTCCCTCAATAGCAAGAATGTCCTTCCTCAAGTTAGGAGACCAAAACTGTGCACAATACTCCAGGTGTGGCCTCACCAAGGCCCTGTACAACTGTAGCAACACCTCCCTGCCCCTGTATTCAAATCCCCTCGCTATGAAGGCCAACATGCCATTTGCTTTCTTAACCGCCTGCTGTACCTGCATGCTAACCTTCAATGACTGATGTACCATGACACCCAGGTCTCGTTGCACCTTCCCTTTTCCTAATCTGTCACCATTCAGATAATAGTCTGTCTCTCTGTTTTTACCACCAAAGTGGATAACCTCACATTTATCCACATTATACTTCATCTGCCATGCATTTGCCCACTCACCTAACTTATCCAAGTCACTCTGCAGCCTAATAGCATCCTCCTCGCAGCTCACACTGCCACCCAACTTAGTATCATCCGCAAATTTGGAGATACTGCATTTAATCCCCTCGTCTAAATCATTAATGTACAATGTAAACAGCTGGGGCCCCAGCACAGAACCTTGCGGCACTCCACTAGTCACTGCCTGCCATTCTGAAAAGTACCCGTTTACTCCTACTCTTTGCTTCCTGTCTGACAACCAGTTCTCAATCCACGTCAGCACACTACCCCCAATCCCATGTGCTTTAACTTTGCACATTAATCTCTTGTGTGGGACCTTGTCGAAAGCCTTCTGAAAGTCCAAATATACCACATCAACTGGTTCTCCTTTGTCCACTTTACTGGAAACATCCTCAAAAAATTCCAGAAGATTTGTCAAGCATGATTTCCCTTTCACAAATCCATGCTGACTTGGACCTATCATGTCACCATTTTCCAGATGCACTGCTATGACATCCTTAATAATTGATTCCATCATTTTACCCACTACTGAGGTCAGGCTGACCGGTCTATAATTCCCTGTTTTCTCTCTCCCTCCTTTTTTAAAAAGTGGGGTTACATTGGCTACCCTCCACTCCATAGGAACTGATCCAGAGTCAATGGAATGTTGGAAAATGACTGTCAATGCATCCGCTATTTCCAAGGCCACCTCCTTAAGTACTCTAGGATGCAGTCCATCAGGCCCTGGGGATTTATCGGCCTTCAATCCCATCAATTTCCCCAACACAATTTCCCGACTAATAAAGATTTCCCTCAGTTCCCCCTCCTTACTAGACCCTCTGACCCCTTTTATATCCGGAAGGTTGTTTGTATCCTCCTTAGTGAATACCGAACCAAAGTACTTGTTCTTCACCAACCTTTTTCTCTTTACATACCTATAGAAACTTTTGCAATCCGCCTTAATGTTCCCTGCAAGCTTAAAAACACACATTTTAAAAACGTATATTAACCACATGTTTTCTGCCCTTTAACCAACTTCGTATCCATGTCCGTTAACTTTATGAACAAACGTCCTGTGCAGCTCATTATCAGGCGCCTTTGGAGATCCTATTACACAATGTCCACTGCATTTCCTTTACCAATACACTCGTTATTTCCTCAAAGAACTTCATTAAGTTTGTCAGATATGACTTGCCTTTTACAGATCCGTGCTGTCTGTCTTTAAGTAACTCATGTCTTTCCAGGTGAATATTAATTTTATGCTGTAGTATAGCCTCTAGAAGCTTACCCACTACTGATGGTAGGCTGACTGTTCTGTTTATCACTTTCTCCCTTTTTATATTGTGCAATATTGGCAACCCTCCAGTCCTATGACCTAGCTTCCATATGTTTAAAAGATGGTTTCAGTGCTTCTGGCTACTCTCCGACTTCCTGCGATGCATGCTATTAGAGCCTGTTGCATAAGCATTTTTCTCTCTCCTGCTATCTCTCAATGCAGTTAGTTGTTGCTTGGCATCACTCTAAATGCTCTCAGTTCATCCTCTGGGTAAGTTATGTTTAATTTGCATATTTAATATGGTGAGAGAGGTGAATAAATAATGGCCTCAGCTGCACTGAACAATTGGCTAGCAGTTTCACTGCATTACATTGAACCGCTAAGGTCACCTGACAGGGCTGCAAGCAAAAATTTACTGGGATTTTACAGCAAAGGATCTTCCAAAACTTATGTTGACGTGGACTGAAGCGCTGCTGATGGCAGTTACAATATGAGTATAGAAACATAGAAATTTACAGCACAGAAGGAGGCCATTTTGGCCCATTGTGCCCTCGCCGGCCGACAAAGAGCCACACGGGCCTCGGTCAGCAGCCCTGAAGGTTACATATAAACCTATGAACAATGACGGACAGGTAAAGAGCAATCGGCCCAACCAGTCCAACCCCACACAACCGCGATACCCCATGCATCGTAACATTTTGCACTCCTCCCCACACGGAGCCATGCGATCTCCTGAGAGGCAAAAAACCAGATAAAAACCTAGTATCCAGGGCATTCCTTTTGCATGTATTGCTTCACTAGCACAGCTGCTGACCATTAGTTCACCGTCATCGTTAATGATTTAAGTTTTTTTTTGCAATGTCAATTTCGATCTCCAATTGCTTTCAGGACTCAGTTCAGTCAAAGTTTGTACAAGACCATTTTGAATTACTTGTTAGGATATTGTGACATTTTCTGAATTAAAAATCTGCCAAAAGCTCAGATAAAATTAGACATTCCGTGAAATATGAGGAGGAGTGACCAAAAGCTTGGTTACAGAGATGGGGGTTTATGGAGATTCTTAAAGGAGGAGGGGGAGATGAGGTATACTTGGGAGAGAAGTTCAGAGCATAGGGCTTTGGCGGCTGAAGGTACGGCTGTGGGGAGGTGGCGGGGTGGCGGGGGGGGGGGGGGGGTAGTGCATGAGGCCAGAGGAACGGAGCAGGGTTATGGGATTGGAGGAGGTTGCAGCGAAAGGAAGTGCCGAGGCTATGAAGGGATTTAAACACAAGGATGAGAATTTTTAATTTGAGGCATTCAGAGCTGGGTGACAATGTAGGTTAGCACGAGGTGAAACATAAGCAGCTTGGTGGAAAATAGGCTAGCAGAGTTTCGGATGAGCTGAAGTTTATGGCTAGAAAAGCATTGAAATAGTCAATTCTGGAGGTGACACTGGTATGAATGAGGGATTCAGCAGCAGGTGGGCTGAGGCGTGCAATGTTGCAGAGGTAAAAGCAGGCACAATTTGTGATGGTGAGGATATGGAGTTTGAAACTCGACTTGTGTTCAAAAACTTAGCTTGGGGTCAAATAGGATGATTCAGCCAGAGACAATGGCCGTGGAGGGGGATGGAATAGTGGCGAGGGTACAGAGTTGGTGGTTATGGCTGAAGACAACTGCTTCGGACAGTCTGATTGAGTTGGTTGGAGGGGGATGGTGTCGATTGTGTCAAAGGCAGCAGAAAGGTCGGGGAGGGTAAAATGATGGGTCAAAAATGAGTGGGTCAAGCAACAGGGAATGGAGTTAAGTAGAGATTGAGATCGTGGTAAAGGCGGCTACCAGGAATTCAAAAAGTTTCATTAGCATTGAAGACTTTGGACCCGAATTTCATCGAACAACTGCCGAGCTACCGCCCAAAAATACCAGTTTGCCGAATAAAACTCACGGACCGCCCAACTACCGCCCGGCGGGAAATTCACCGGAGAAGTTCTGCCAGCAGTAGTCCATACTGCCCACCCATGGTAAAATCACCAAAAACGCAAGTTTCATCTTTAAGATCCTGTTACCGCCCGCCAGAATGACCGTTCTGAAACACGTGGTCTTACTTTGATCTTGAGCGGACGGTACGGACAATGGCGCAGATCCATGCAGAACAGTCGATTCCAGTTCAGATTTTATTCACTTGCACTTTTTCACTCAGAAAAACATGAACAGTTGAAGTTAATATGCTCCGTTGAGGGCATGTGTGGGGTAGAAAGCGTACATCAGCTTCCAATTACAGTAAAGGCTCCATGGACTTGTGGTAAAAGAGTCTTGACACAACTGCATACATAAAGAGATTTAGTCACACCCTGTGAGTCTCCAGAGGTAATGAGCTCATGTGAAAGTATACAGCCAATATAAAATCCTGTAAGTTTCTGTCGAGGAAATTTCTAAGTTAAATTAACTCAGGCGGAAGCTTTCAGAGTCGTGCTTCGAGAGAATTTTATTTTAAAAAGCGAGATATCTTGGAGAGCCTGCTTGGACCGTACCAAGGCAGAAAACTCTCCTGTACAAGCAAATTGTCCCTATCTTTATACAGAAATAGAATACAGAAATAGAAAAGGAATCTTATTCATTAGTTCCGTGAGTACAAAGGTCGTCTCGGGAGGCACACACTCTATCTGTCCTTGCATAGTTTCTCCCTGTTCACAGTCTGATAAGCAGAATATCAGGAGACTCCCTTTTAATACCGGATAGTCATTTAATTACATTTCTAAGGCTAAAAAGTGTGGGTGTTGTTCTAGTCCTATTATTTCTTCAAATATAGCAAAAACAGAATTTAACCCTTCCCTTTACCATAAGCCATAGATTCATAGATTCTTTCTTCCACAGTTTCTCTTAGTTGCCAGGATGAGATCTTGACAAGAAAATTTGCTCAAATACAGAATTTGCAAATATATGTATATCTGTGTATGTATATGTGTATGTATATGCATGTATGATGTGTGTGTATGTATATATGTATGTATGATGTGTGTATATATGTAGTGTGTATGTATATATGTAGTGTGTATGTATATATGTAGTGTGTGTGTATGTATATATGTAGTGTGTATGTGTATATGTGTGTGTATGTATATGTGTGTGTGTATGTATGTGTGTGTATGTATGTGTGTATGTATGTGTGTGTGTGTGTATGTATATGTAATGTGTGTGTGTGTATGTATATGTAATGTGTGTGTGTGTATGTATATGTAATGTGTGTGTGTGTATGTATATGTAATGTGTGTGTGTGTATGTATATGTAATGTGTGTGTGTGTATGTATATGTAATGTGTTAGTGTGTATGTATATATGTAATGTGTGTGTATGTATATATGTAATGTGTGTGTATGTATATATGTAAAGTGTGTGTGTATGTATATATGTAAAGTGTGTGTGTATGTATATATGTAATTGTGTGTATGTATATATGTAATTGTGTGTATGTATATATGTTGTTGTGTGTGTATGTATATATGTATGTTGTGTGTGTATGTATATATGTATGTTGTGTGTGTATGTATATATGTATGTTGTGTGTGTATGTATATATGTAGTGTGTGTGTGTGTATGTATATATGTAGTGTGTGTGTATGTATATATGTAGTGTGTATGTATATATGTAGTGTGTATGTATATATGTAGTGTGTGTGTATGTATATATGTAGTGTGTATGTATATATGTAGTGTGTGTGTATGTATATATGTAGTGTGTGTGTATGTATATATGTAGTGTGTGTGTATGTATATATGTAGTGTGTGTGTATGTAGTGTGTGTGTATGTATATATGTTGTGTGTGTGTATATATGTTGTGTGTGTGTATGTATATATGTTGTGTGTGTGTGTATGTATATATGTAGTGTGTGTGTATGTATATATGTAGTGTGTGTGTGTATGTATATATGTAGTGTGTGTGTGTATGTATATATGTAGTGTGTATGTATATATGTAGTGTGTGTGTGTATGTATATATGTAGTGTGTGTATGTATATATGTAGTGTGTGTGTATATATGGTGTGTGTGTGTATATATGGTGTGTGTATGTATATATGGTGTGTGTGTGTGTATGTATATATGGTGTGTGTGTGTGTATGTATATATGTAGTGTGTGTGTGTATGTATATATGTAGTGTGTGTGTGTGTATGTATGTATATATGTAGTGTGTGTGTGTGTGTATGTATATATGTAGTGTGTGTGTGTGTGTATGTATATATGTAGTGTGTGTGTGTGTGTATGTATATATGTAGTGTGTGTGTGTGTGTATGTATATATGTTGTGTGTGTATGTATATATGTAGTGTGTGTGTGTATGTATATATGTAGTGTGTGTGTATGTATATATGTAGTGTGTGTGTGTGTATGTATATATGTAGTGTGTGTGTGTGTGTGTGTATGTATATATGTAGTGTGTGTGTGTGTGTGTGTATGTATATATGTAGTGTGTGTGTGTGTGTGTATGTATATATGTTGTGTGTGTGTGTATGTATATATGTTGTGTGTGTGTGTATGTATAATGTGTGTGTTGTGTATGTGTAGTGTATGTGTATAGTATGTGTGTAGTATATATGTATGTGTAGTATTATGTGTGTGTAATATGTATGTGTATTTGTGTGTAATATATGTGTGTGTAATATATGTGTGTGTAATATATGTGTGTGTAATATATGTGTGTGTAATATATGTGTGTGTAATATATGTGTGTGTAATATATGTGTGTGTAATATATGTGTGTGTAATATATGTGTGTGTAATATATGTGTGTGTAATATATGTGTGTGTAATATATGTGTGTGTAATATATGTGTGTGTAATATATGTGTGTGTAATATATGTGTGTGTAATATATGTGTGTGTAATGTGTATGTGTGTGTGTGTGTGTGTAATATGTATGTGTGTGTAATATGTATTCCACCGTTATAATTTGATTCAATAGCATGTAATGTTAGGAGTATGGTTCGGCGATCTGTTAGCTTAAAAACTGTACACTTAAATGCCAAAATGCCAACCATAATGTCTGGCCCGCCACCCGTCCTGGATTGGTGACCCTTACTTGTCTTAGCAAAATGAGGTACTGTCAGGACCTATTTAAAAAGTAGCATCATAACTGTGAGGCAAAAATTTTAGCACACTGTACTACATTTGAAGGACATTTGTATGTTTCTCAGCACATACCCCTCATTATCTAAAAGTTAGACACTGACTAAGAAAAATGTCTATTGAATTGTACAACATTCAAAAGTGGCATAAGATTCAAACATGTCAAGCAAAATATTTTACGGCATTTCCAAAAAAGGTACATTTAGCATCAACACCAGCTGAACCATTTCCTGCATTGTTTCCGCCCGTCTTGCATCATCATCATCTCCTTGCTGCATCAGCCTGGCTTTAACGGCACGGGTCCGGCGCTGTACAACGCTTGGTCCCGCTTCCTCCGAGTCGAAGCCCAAAACCTCAGACCCCGATACCGATGTGCACACAGGTGGCACACATGTCAAGAGGATGAAGTCCTCCTCTTCCACCACCTCGAGCTCAAGTGGGACAAACACTGGGCCTTCTCCCTGCTATTCCTTCTGGTCTTCGTCTCTGTGGGTTGCAGAGGTGGGTGCTGGGGCTATGGGGGATGTTGAATGCAGGGAGCAAAAGGACCTGACGAAGTTGAGGTGGATGGTGTTGGTGTTGCACATAGCCTTTGCGTGCCAGAGGTGGATGGGGTGCCTGTCTGTGCTCTCCGAGTCATCATCTGCAAGTAGAAACATAGACATTTACAGCGCAAAAGGAGGCCATTTCGACCCGTCGTGTCCGTGACAACCGACAAAGAGCCACATGGTCCTCGGTCAGTAGCCCTGAAGGTTACTTATAAACCAATGAACAATGGCGAACAAATAAAGTGCATCCGGCCCAACCAGTCCACCCCACCCAGAGCCATGCAATCTCCTGGGAGAGCAAAAAAACCAGATTAAAAACACCGGCCAATTGGGGGAAAAAATTGGAGAAAATTATTTTCCGACCCATCCAGACGATCGAAACTAGTCCAGGAGACCACTCTTGGCTGTATTAGATTCCCTGAAGTACCTACCATCGGTATCTGCACCAGCAACAAAAGAGGTTATTCAGTCTAATCCCACTTACCAGCTCTAGGTCCGTAACCCTACAAGTTACGGCACTTCAAGTACCGAGTCGAGCACCTTTTTAAAATGTGGTAAGGGTTTCTGCCTCTACCACCTTTCCAGGCAGTGAGTTCCAGACCCCCACAATCCTCTGCATGAAAAAGCTTCCCCTCAAATCCCCTCTAAATCTTCCACCAATCACCTTAAACCTATGCCCCCTCGTAATTGATCCCTCTACCAAGGGAAATAGGCCGTTGTTATCCACTATATCCAGGCCCCTCCAAATTTTATACACCTCAATGAGGTCTCCCATCAGTCTCCCCTGTTCCAAGAAGAACAAACCCAGCCTATCCAATCTGTCCTCTTGGCTAAGATTCTCCAAACCAGGCAGCATCCTCGTAAATCTCCTTTGCACCCTCCAGTGCTTCCTATAATACAGCGACCAGAATTGTACGCAGTATTCCAGCTGCGGCTATCCAGCTTGGCATAACCTCCCTGCTCTTATATTCTATGCCCCGGCCAATAAAAGCAAGCATTCCGTATGCCGCCTTAATCACATCCACCTGGCCTGCTACTTTCAAGGATCTGTGGACAAGCACTCCAAGGTCCTTATGTTCATCTACACTTCCAAGTGGCCTACCGTTTAATGTGTATACCCTTTCCTTATTAGCCCTCCCCAAGTGCATCACCTCACACTTCTCCGAATTAAATTCCATTTGCCACTGCTCTGCCCACCTGACCAGTAGATTGATATCCTCCTGCAGTCCGTGGCTTTCCTCTTCATTATCAACCACACAGCCAATTTTAGTGTCATCTGCAAACTTCTTAATCATACTCCCTATATTCAAATCTAGATCATTGATGTATACCACAAAAAGCAAGTGACCCAGTACTGAGCCTTGCAGAACCCCACTGGAAACATCCTTCCAGTCACAAAAACATCCATCAACCATTACCATTTGTTTCCTACCTCTAAGCCAATTTTGGATCCAACTTGCCACTTTGCCCTGGATCCCTTGGGCTTTAACCTTCGTGACCAGTCTACCATGTGAGACCTTACCAAAGCTTTGCTAAAGTCCATATACACTACATCATACACACTACCCTCATCGACCCTCCTGGTTATCTCCTCAAAAAATTAAATCCGGTTAGTCAAACACGATCTTCCCTTCACAAATCTGTGCTGACTGTGCCTAATTAATCCTTGCCTTTCTAAATGTAGATTTATCCTGTCAGGATTTTTTCCAATAATTTTCCCACCACTGAGATTAGGTTGACAGGCCTGTAATTACTCGGCCTATCCCTTTCTCCCTTCTTAAACAAGGGTACTACATTACCAGTCTTCCAGTTCTCTGGCACCATGCCTGAATCCAAAGAGCGCTGGAAAATGATGGTCAAGACCTCTGCTATTTCCTCTCTTGCTTCGCTCAACAGCCAGGGATGTATTTCATCCGGGCCTGGGGACTTAGCCACTTTCAAAGCTGCTAAACCTCTTAATACCTCCTTTCTCGCTATGTTTATTTCATCCAGAATTTCACACTCCTCCTTCAAAGCAGTATCTGCATTGCCCCTTTCCTTTGTGAAACCAGATGCAAAGTATTCATTAAGATCCATACCCACGTCTTCCACCTCCACACGCACATTACCCTCATGGTCTTTAATAGGCCATACCCTTTCTTTAGTTATCCTCTAGCTCCCTAAATTCTGCATGCAGGACCTCATCCTCCTTTCTACCTATGTCATTGGTCCCAATATGGACCACGACCTCTGGCTGTTCACCCCCCCTCCCCCCAGAATACCCTGCGTCCACTCTGACATCCTTGACCCTGGCACCAGGAAGGCACCATACCAACCTGGGGTCACATCTACGGCTGCAGAAACACTTCTCTGTTCCCCTAACTATTGAATCCCCTACTACTAAAGCTCTTTTATTCTTTGTCCCTCACTCCTGTGCAGCTGAGCCATCCGTGGTGACTTGGCTCTGGCTGCACTCCCCAGAGGTACCATCACCCTCACCAGTGCTCAGAAGAGAATGTCGGTTGGAAAGCGAAATGACTCCGGGGGAGACTCCTGCACTACCTGCCTAGCATTCTTCCTCTGTCTGGTGGTCACCCACTTCCCCCCGTCTACATGCTTTTAAGCTGTGGGGTGACCACCTTCTGAAACATGCTACCCACATTACTCTCAGCCTTGCACCGTAGTGACTCCAGCCGCTGCTCAAGCTCCGAAACACCGGGCTCTAGTAGTTGAAGCTGGAGACACCTCCTGCACACACAGTTGGCTAGGCTGCGCGAAGCACCCAGGACTTCCCACATATCGCAGGACATGCACTCCACAGGACTGAGCTGCCCTGCCATCCCTCTAATTAGACTTATCTGTTATAAATCAAACCAGCCAATCACTTACCTTGCCTGGACGAGGGCTGTGAGCGGACAGAGATTGGAAACACAGTTTGGAGCCGGAGCCGAATCCGAAATCAGTGGGGTGCAAGATAGTACCACGTTCGGGAGCAGGAGGCCCGGAGGTCGTCGAGGAGTGGGAGGCCGGCGCGGAGCGGGAGGGGAGCAGGAGGCTGACGGGGAGCGGGAGGGGTCCCGGGGGCCGGGGTGGAGCGGGAGTCCCAGAGGTCGGCAATCGTCTACATTTCAAGTGCAATACAACATTTCAATGTTTAGCAGTGGATGGGCCATCATTTTCCAGTCCTCTTTGGATTCAGCCCATTGGTAATGCTGACATGAGTACTGTGACATATCACAGTCTTATTTCAAGGACTACCATGGCTACATTACCACACCTTAAATGGCCGACAGACAGTACATTAAAATGCATTTTACATCACATTACATGACCTTGCATGACATGAGTGTAACACAGACTGGAGATTATGATCAACTGACCATACTGTAGCACGGGATTGGCACCACCATATGTGGTGGTGCGGGGGTGGTCACCCACCAACGCCAAGGCATGCTCCTCGCTGTCAGTCACTTGATGACCTCTGGTGGGCCCGCACCCATGCCACACTGCTTTGAGGCGTTGGCTGTTCTTTTCCTCAGCAGAAATAAAAGTTGCAATCTTTAACCGGTTTGCAGAGGCAGCACGCACACACACACACACACACACACACACAGGCCTGCACCTACCGCCGACTCCTGATGCCTGCCGCTCCGGCTCCTGCCGAGAAAACCGGGATGAACCTCGTGCCCAGTCGGCCCCAGCTTTGATCAAATTCGGGCCAGGAGGTCACCTGCAAGCCGGCAGCAATGCCTAGGATATTAATCTTCCATTCCTGGAGACTCCCGGACCAGACCCTAACCCTGATCTCTACCCACTAACCTGAGATAGAGAGAGTGAACATCAGCCAGGGTTCCTTATCCTACTCACTATCCAGTGACCTATGCTGGAACCTGTCAGTGGATGTTGGAAGAGGACCGGATCTGGACCCCTTGTTACATCTTACAAGATGAATAGCCGAGTGATGCTTACCCATGGATAATGAGCACAAAGCCAGGTGGAATTAAGTAGTAGAAAAGCAGAGGTGGGACTGGTATAGAGAGAGAGAGACATTTTTATTATATTTTGTTTGCGAGTAACTTCATGGAATATAACAATTTCCTTGATTTTGTTTCTCCTCCCTCCCCCCCCCCCCCCTCCCCAAATCCTTCAGGCAATGACTCTTGTGTGTGTATGTTGTATGGGCACCAGCAGTCTTCCTGTACCATGCACTTTATCAAGGAGGCTTTGAGGGTGTCCTTGAAGCGTTTCCTCTGCCCACCTGAGGCTCGCTTGCTGTTCCCAGTAGAGCGCTTGCTTAGGGAGTCTCGTGTCAGGCATGCGGACGATGTGGCATGCCCAAAGGAGCTGGTCGAGCATGGTCAGTGCTTCGATACTGGGGCTGTTGGCCTGCACGAGAACACTGACGTTGGTGCGTTTATTTGCAGGATCTTACAGAGGCAGCCTCCTTGATAAAGTGCAACAACCCCACCGGTACCTGGGAATCCCTGGCTCAAGACCACCCAAAATGGAGGAAGAGCATCTGGGAGGGCGCTGCGCACCTCGAGTCTCGTTGCCGAGAGCATGCAGAAATCAAGTGCAAACAGCGGAAGGAGCGTGCGGCAAACCACTTCCACCCACCTTTTCCTTCAACCATTTTCTGCCTCACCTGTGACAGAGACTGTAATTCTCACATTGGACTGTACAGCCACCTGAAAGCTAATTTTTAGAGCGGAAGCAAGTCTTCCTCGATTTTGAGGGACTGCCTATGATGATGGTGTATCACGCCCAGGTGGCTACTGTTCATAAATGAGCAGAAAGACAGGTTGGACCGATCTGGTCCGGCACCTGACTGGTGCTGAATTTGCTGAACCACGGGAGGTCACGCCTAGGCTTACCGGTGGGCCAATGCATGGCAGATGCAGTATAATGTGAATAAATGTGAGGTTATCCACTTTGCAGGCGAAAAAGGCGAAGACAGAATATTATCTGAGTGGCGGCAGATTAGGAAAAGGGGAGGTGCATTGAGACCTGGGAGACATGGTACATCAGTCATTGAAAGTTGCCATGCAGGTACAGTAGGCGGTGAAGAAGGCAAATGGTATGTTGGCCTTCATAGCCAGGGGATTTGAGTATAGGAGCAGGGAGGTCTTACTGCAGTTGTACAGGGCCTTGGTGAGGCCTCACCTGGAATATTGTGTTCAGTTTTGGTCTCCTAATCTGAGGAAGGACGTCCTTGCTATTGAGGGAGTGCAGCGAAGGTTCACCAAACTGATTCCCGGGATGGTAGGACTGACATATGAGGAGAGACTGGATCAACTGGGCCTTTATACATTGGAGTTTAGAAGGATGAGAGGGGATCTCATAGAAACATATAAGATTCTGACGTTACGGGACAGGTTAGTTGCGGGTAGAATGTTCCCGATGTTGGGGAAGTCCAGAACCAGGGGACACACAGTCTTAGGATAAGGGGTAGGCCATTTAGGACTGAGATGAGGAGAAACTTCTTCACTCAGAGTTGTTAACCTGTGGAATTCCCTGCCGCAGAGAGTTGTTGATGACAGTTCATTGGATATATTCAAGAGGGAGTTAGATATGGCCCTTAGGGCTAAAGGGATCAAGGGGTATGGAGAGAAAGCAGGAAAGGGGTACTGAGGGAATGATCAGCCATGATCTTATTGAATGGTGGTGCAGGCTCGAAGGGCCGCGTGGCCTACTCCTGCACCTATTTTCTATGTTTCTATGTACCTGATGACGGCGCCCAGGCTCCTGAACACCTCCGTCACGCACCAACTGCAAAACTCTGGCCTCGCTCTCTCTCCGGACTGGTTTGCTGCTCTTTTTTTAAGGTCGTGTCTCTCCGCTCGAGGGGCCGAATGGCATACTCCTGCTCCTAATTCTTATGTTCTATGTTCTTATTAACTTGGCAAAGACCTTCGACTCAAACTGGGATGTTTCGGGTCTGTATGGCTCAACTGAAATATCAGTGAGTTTGCTACCCACTGAGCCAACAGTACAGCTATTCGAAAATCATGTTAAAAGTTCCAATCCACACTTTGTCAAATGAATTATTTACTTGGTGGTCAAAAGGGAAAAAAAAATACTGTAACCTAATGAAGTTTTGAGGTGTTTCTTTATGTTCATGTGCATAATTGTAAACAGATTTATCTTTTTTACTAACTTTCTCTCTTTGTCCCTGGTTGTCTTTCAATATGAGACAATAATAGTTTGCAATAGCTTAGTAGTTGAATCAAGCTGATGATGCTGAGTACCTTTCAGTGAAAGACAACAGTTGGGATGTCAGCAGTCTGAGTGCAGTGGACATGCCTGAATGCTGATATCACACATACCTTTGTTTTCTACATCTACATTCAGCATCAAATTTTAGCAATTGTGCATTTTCCAATAGATTGGGCCGTTCATAAAGAAAATTGATCTGCACTCACTTTCCAGAATAGTATATTATATCTGTAAAATTAGCCGCATTGCATAGCGTATAATATTCTCTCCAAGCACAAGTCAGGTTCGGAAGGACCAAATCTATAATTTTTCACACTTCAAATGGACATAGTAGAACAATATCAAGTATCAATCACCGTGCTTTACTGATATTCTACTTAATGAACTGGTTTGGTAAATCTAACCGTTGTACATCTGATTCCAGAAAATGTAGAGTTGAAATTCCAACGATAACTATCTTTAGATGAATTTCACTAGGTCACTGTCCACTAGAAATGTTGTAGACGGCTGTCTTGCTCTTTCCGCTTTGTTGCTTTTAACGTCGAATTACCCGCACACACTCAGTTGTAGTAAAGGCCGGATCTTTATTTAGACATTCAGACATTCACAAGCCAACAACTCTGCTTGGAAAGGCAGCTCTTCAAGAAGTTACACACCTTTCGAGATGTCAGTGTATTTTTTTTTCAAACACTACAAGTTGGATATCCATTTCTTATAACCAATTATATTTTGCAGCACGTCATAATAATACTTTCCCAGCAGGAAATCTTTACACACAATTTAAATGCAACCATGATAGAAAACAGTCCCAAGATCGTTACATTGCAAAAGTACATTGCTTTACTTAACCTATGAATTCTTGCCAAGAATCAAACTAGACACACAATCAATCTCTTGTGGCTTTGGGTAAAGGACCATAGGATAGTTGGACCAGGGTGTGTAGACACAATTCAGTCCCCATCTTAGTACATTGTCGCCATATTTATATAAATCCATTGTAATTCCAAGAAACACATTTATTATGAAAACATGCCTATGCAAACGTGTCACATTATAATTACATCCTCCCAAGAGTGGTGATGCTGTGGGGGATAATTAATATGCGACAAGTTTACACGGTCAGTTTCCACATAAATGTGGACATTTAGAAAAATATTATAGATTTGCAATGTTCATATCAACAAAAATGTGTGTTCACCTTTGAATGTTGCTGTGACAGGACGCAGCACCAATTTAAATCAAGAAAGTGAAGATATCTAGCATGATGTCTTTTTTTTTAAATTTTAAAATATATACTTTATTCATATAAAAATTTGCACAATACATTGGAAAACAGTTCAGTACATTTGGATGCGGTCAGCAATTCCATACAATACATTTGGATGCTGACGGCAGTTCCGTTCAATACATTTGCTTGCTTTACAATTCAGTACAAATCAGGATACATTGTAATACAGTCATCAAATTACGTTACATGTGGCACTATACAGTACACTGGGTGAGGGTACAGTTAGATTTCTTTACAACATACATTACTAAACAGTTGCTGAACTTGCATTATACATGGCACTGCATCGGTGTTTTCAGATCATGTATACAAAGGTTTACAAGTACAGCCCGAGGGGAGTTTTATACTGATTCCAGCCCCTGGGTTTACCGTGGCGGAAGGGCCTTAAACTGTAGCTCATCCCCACCGTGCCTTTGCGGCGACTGCACCAATTTTTAGTGCGTCCCTCAGCACGTACTCCTGGATCTTGGATTGTGCCAGTCTGCAACACGCAGATGTGGATATCTCCTTGCTCTGGAAGACCAGCAAATTTTGGCAAGACAAAAGTGCGCCTTTCACCGAGTTGATGGCCCTCCAGCAGCAGATGATGTCTGTCTCGGCGTGTGTCCCTGGGATCGGTCCCTAGAGTCCTGTTATGGAGCTGCTTGGGATGAACCTCGACAGCAATCACTGCATCTTCTTCCAGACCTGCCTTGCAATGGGGCAGTCCCAAAGGAGATGGATGACAGTCTTGTCCGCACCGCAGCCAACTCGGGGGCAGAGTGCCGAGTCTCTGGAACCCCAGCTTTGCATGAAGGATCTGACTGGTAGGGCCCTTCTCACCGCCAACCAAGCTACGTCTTGGTGCTTGTGTGAAAGTTCTGGCGATAAGACATTCTGCCAAACGAGTTCGACAGTCTGCTCGGGGAACCGTCCGACAGGATCCATCATCGCCTTCTTTTGTAGGGCATCCAGGACCTTGCCTGCCGACCACTGCTTTATGGCCTTGTGGTCAAGTGTTTTTCTTGAAAAACTTTTCCACGGAGGACAGGTGCTGAGGCATGGTCCAACTGCTCGGAGCGTTCCGCGGCAGCCTGGCCAGACCCATCCTTCGCAACACCGGGGACAGATAGAATCTCGGCACGTACTGACACTTGCCGTTTGCGTACGAAGGGTCTATGCACAACTTGATGCAGCCGAACACAAAGGTGGCCATCAGGATGAGGGCCACGTTCGGAACGTCCTTTTCCCCCCTTGTCAAGAGATTTGTACATCGTGTCTCTGCGGACACGGTCCATTTTCGATCTCCAGACGAAGTGGAAGACGGCTCGGGTGACTACCACGGCACAGGAGCGGGGCGCCACGTACATCAACAGTGAGAGCACCTCACTCCTGATGACCAGGTTCTTTCCTGCAAGGGAGAGTGAGCGCAGCTTCCACCATCCCAGTTTATGTTTCGCTTTAGCGATACGCTCCTTCCAGTTTTTGACGCACACCCCGTCCGCTCCGAACCATATTCCCAAAACCTTCAGGTAATCTGACTTCATGGTGAAGGGAATAAAGGATCGGTCGGACCAGCTTCCAAAGAACATGGCCTCGCTTTTGCTGCGACTGACCTTCACTCCCGAGGCCAGTTCAAACTGCGCAATCTGTGGACCAACTGCAGATCCAAGCAAAAGACGGTGACGTCGCCCATGTACAGGGAGGTCTTGACCTGAGCGCATCTGCTGCCTGGGATTGTCACCCCCCCCTAATGCCCGCATCCTTCTGATGGACTCGGCAAAGGGCTCGATATAACACATAAACAAGACAGAGGAGAGGGGACAGCCTTGCCTGACTTCAGACCTGATCGGAAAGATTTCAGTTTCCCACCCGTTGATTAGAACTGTGCTACTGATGTCTGTGTAGAGCAGTTGGATCCAATTGCGGATACCCTCCCCAAACCCCATCTTGGAGAGCACGTTCATCAGGTACGTGTGCGATATCCTGTCAAAGGCCTTCTCCTGATCCAAGCTGATTAAACAGGTGTCCACCCTCCTGTCTCTCACGTAGGCAATCGTACCCCTGAGTAGCGCCAGGCTATCAGAGATCTTCCTGCCGGGGACAGCGCAGGTCTGGTCCGGGTGGATCACCAGCTCCAGAGCAGACTTGACCCTGTTTGCGATGACCTTCGACAGGATCTTGTAGTCCACATTGAGCAGCGAAATGGGCCGCCAGTTTTTGATTTCCTCCCTCTCCCTCTTCTGCTTGTAGATGAGGGTGAAGATGCCTTTCCTCATTGATTCTGACATACTGCTGGCCAGAAGCATACCCCCATACACTTCCAGCCCATCCAGTCCCACAGAGCCGAATACAACTCGACCGGTAAGCTGTCGCTTCCGGGAGTTTTACTCGTCACAAGGGACCGGACGGCCTTTGTCATCTCGTCCAGAGTTAGCGGGTGGTTCAGACTCTCCCGCTCACTGTCGTCTAAGACCTCTGAGATAGACGACAGGAAAGACTGGGAGGCCGCGCGGTCTGTGGGCTTGACGTTGCACAGCCCAGCATAGAAGGATTTGCTGATCCTCAGCATGTCGGGCTGTGAAGATGTCACAGAACCATCTTCTTCCTTTAGGCTGCTGATCACAGAGCTCCCCCGTGTACCTTTTTGGAAGAAGAAACGCGAACACATCTCATCCTGCTCGACGGAGTGGACTCTGGAGCGGAAAATGATTTTGGAGGACTCTGAAGCAAAGAGCGAGGCTTGCTGGCCCTTCACCTCTTGGAGTTCCTCCACGACATCGACCCCCATCGACTCCAGCAGGAGCAGGTTTTGCATACTCTTCTGGAGTTGGGACAATTCCCTCTGTCTCCCTTTGAGGATGAAGAACCTCTTGATGTTTGCCTTGATTGTTTCCCACCAGTGCATCGGGGAATCACACAGGGGTTTTACGGTTCTCCAACCTTTGTAATCCCTCTTGAGTTCCTCAACGTTTTCCGGGGTCAACAGTTTCACGTTGAGCTTCCATATCCCCCTGCCAACTTTTTGGTCTTCCTGTGGGAGGCAGTCGGCCAGTAAGAGGCAGTGGTCAGAGAAGAACACCGGAATGACGTCGGTGGATCTGACCTTGAGCATGTGGGACACAAACAGGAAGTCTATTCTGGAACGGACGGACCCGTCTGGTCTCGACCAGGTGTATCTGCGCGGTGCTCCTTCAGCAGGGTTGCTGAAGACGTCGCACAGCTTGGCATCTTTTACCATGTCCAAGAGTTTGGATGTGGCGTCCAGTTTGCTGTTGGCTCTGCTGGATCGTCCAGCTGCATCGATGATGCAGTTGAAATCACCGCCCAGAACGACCGGTCTGGATGTTGCCAGCAGCAGTGGGAGCTGCTGGAGTAGGGCCAGCCACTCGCTTCTGAGAGGCGAGGCATACATGTTAATTAGCCTTAGAGAAACATTTTTATGCAATACATCTGCTACGAGGAGGCGGCCGCCCACCACCTCCTTTAACTTCGGTGATGGTGAAGTGGCCTCCCCGCAGCAGAATGCCCAGACTGGAGGAACGGCAATCGTTGCCTCCTGACCAGACGGACATTGCGACCACTGCCGATAACTGCTGAAGTGCGACAGGCCGCACTTCTGCAAGAATAGCAGGTCTGCCTTGACCTTGGCGAGGTACCCCAAGGTGGAAACACATCGCGTAGTTGACTTAATGCTACGCACGTTAATGGATGCAATCTTTAAACCCATTTTTAAATTGGTGATTACAATCCAAAAATTACATTTCGAACACGCAGTCCTTTGGCCCTGTGGCCTGTTCCTGTATACATAGGTTAACTTTAAACTTTTCTACTGCACCTTGGCTGAGACATGGGTTGTCCTCTGCCTTGGGGATGGTTCGACCAGGGGACGCCAGCAGTGTGGACAGGGGGGGGGGGGGGGGGGGGTCCTCCATGTTAACTGGACTGCCTTCGCTTGGTGTTGGTTGTTCCTTGTGTGCATCCCCTGTGGTGTCGTCGCTCACAGCGTTCCGGAGCTGGGGTGCATCTGTCGCTTCGTCGCTCCCAGAGATCCGGAGCAGGGGTGCATCGGTGACATGACTGCTCCCGGGGTCCCGGAGCTGGACTGCGGTGGTCGCATTGGCGTTTTGCCTCTTCTTCTGGTGATGGTAGAGGCTTTTGCCTCGCCCTTCATCATCGAATGAGCTGCAGCCACTGCTGTCCGTCGTGGACGGTAGCCGTCTTTTGCCTCTCGTTTCTGCAGGAGGCCTCTGTTCCTTTGACTTGCGGGCCGCCGCCGCCTTCTTGACAAGCTGTCAGTCCTGTTTTCCTTCTGCTTCTGCTCCCTCCTCTTCCATGGACTCGGTGTCTCGGAGGGGAGTTTCACTGCTGGGTGTTAATGTCTGGTGGCTTGCCATGGCAGACTTTCCTTCCTCCTCCGGTCAGTGTCGACTAGGGCAGTAGTTTGTTCGCACGGTGTCTTGGAGGGGAGGGAGGTGTCGGTCTCCTCTTGGGCATTGCTCTCCTCAGCTTTCTCCTCACATGTCACTATGTTCTTTTCTGCCTGTGCATAGCTGAAATTGCGCTTGGGGCAGGCCTTGTACAGATGTCCAGCCTGACCACAAAGGTTGCAGCACTTGCTCTCTTTACAGTCTTTTGTCTGGTGTCCTTCCTTCCTTGCAGTTGCGGCAAATGATTGCTTTGCAGCTTGCCACCACGTGGCCTGCTTTCCCGCAGGTTCGGCACACATTGGGTTGTCCGGCGTACACCATGTAGCCCCGACTTCCTCTGATCGCGAAGCTGGAAGGGGGATGGTGCAGGGTGGCTCAGCTGGGGTCCACTTTCAAGGTGACCTGGATCTAGCGTTTGCTGGTCCAAATCCCATGGAAATCCTTCAGGTCGATGCTGTTTCGTGCCCCATCGAAATATCTGGCGAAGAATGTCAGCACATCAATGACCGGGATGTGGGGGTTGTACATGTGCACTGTGATAGTGCTCTTCCTCTGTGACGGGAGGGTGAACAGTGGTTCCCAAGTCATCATTGACCGCAGTGGTTCACTCACCTCCTTCAATCCCTTCAGGAATTTCAGGCATTGGGTTTCTGAAGGTACATCAAAGTAACCTCTCTTCGGGATGTCCTGCAAGGCGAAGACATTCGCGACTTTCATGCCACAGGTTTCAAGCAGGATTTTCTTCACGAAGAGGTCCTGATTGATCATCGTCTGTCCCTCCACTTTCTTTACCGTCACTTGGATGGTGTTTCGGACGCCCTGGTTCGCCGCTCGGTTGCCCGCCATCCGGGTTGCAGATTCCTCCTTTCGGCTTGTGTTTTGGCCGAAGCCGTCAATCTTTCATGGTGCCAGTCTGGCACCTTGGCGGACCTCCTGGTCCTCCCATTGGTCGATCACTGTATCTTACAGTCCAAGTGTCTCTACAGTCCATAAGACTCTGCCATAAGACAAAAGCCAGTTCCATCTTTTATATCTAAATTCCTTTGAACTCTTATTTCTTTGCATTTAGCCAATCATGACTAACTGTTTTCTGAATCGTTTAACATACAGACCATTATTCCCACTGTAACAAGGTACTCAAATACTTAACATTGCTTGTTTAAGCTACAGATGTCATTAAATAGTAACAAAGGTACAATCAAATACTTAACATACAGAATTGTTTCCTCGCATAGTAACAAAGTTATACTCAAATACTTAACATACAGACATCATCAAATCATTTAGTCATGAATTTCCATTATTCTCACCGTATAAGGTACTCAAATATTGAACATCCAGACAATGACTCATTTCAATGGCTGGAAGGCACCACATTGTCTAACAGTCTCTTTTCGATCCAAACTTCCAATCTTCCTGTTTTTTAATCCAAACTTCAATCTTCCTGTTTTTTTTATCCAAACTGCAGACCGCGTGCTGAAGCAGAAATGCGGAACTGTGCTCCCACAGAGGACAGCCATAAAAGTACAGAATTTAAATATCTAGTTTTTAATTTAGAGATGGAAATACCGGTGATATCATTGATGGAATATGTAAGCTTTTGATAGTAAAGCACAGTAGTGAGTGTCAGAAATTTTCAAGGTGCCAAGTTGAGTTATTTTTCAGTCTTGTATTGGTGGACAATGTTTTTTTTTAACGAGTCCATCTAAACTATAGAAAGCACCTAGCAATATAAAAAGTTTAGATTCTTGTCCTTGCACATTTAGATTGTGTCTGAAGACAATATTTAGCAAAATTATAAGAATGAAACACTGGTTCCAGGTCTTTGACTCTTAGCAGATGTGGGAGCAATTGGAGATGATGGGAATACCACACAATAACAGTATTGGAATGTTACAACATAATGGCTTCATTATTTTTTCCTAAAATGCTAAAATAAGTCATTTGCATGAATAATTATTTTCTTACACCTGAGAAACACAATTAGTCAGTTTTCCAGAAGGTCTGGGACAAATAGCTATAGAGTTGGAAATTTCAGATCATTTTTTCCCTCCCTGGAGTTCTGGTATATGGCCAAATGGAAGACTAATGTGAAGCTTTACGTTCAGTACATCTCATTTTGATTCAATGCAGGAATATTGAAGGTGTTAAAAGCACACAGAATTTGCCATTGAGATTTGCTTTTTATACCCAGATTTTTCTTATGAAGGACAACTTTCTAATTTGTTCAATATATTTGTATTTTTGCTATGTTGTTCCATGATTCACATCTCATTTGTAAATATCATAATCTGTTTGTCTGAGTTTACTATCTACCATTTTTGAGTATGAGCTCAAGTTTATGGAGGATGGGAGGCCAGCCAGGTGAGCGTTGCAATATTTGAGTTTGGAGGTGATTAAAAAATATGGATGAAAGTTTTAGCAGCAGAGATGGGCTCCATGTTCCATAAACTTGAGCTCATCCAAACTCTGCTGCCCATCTGCTGACTCTCACCAAGACCCATTCATCCATCTACATTTGTTCTGGTTCCCAAATGCTTCGAATTTAAAATTCTCATCTCGTGTTCAAATCTCTTCATGACCTTGTCCCACCATATACTGTAACCTCCTCCAGCCCGACAACCCTCCATGAACTCTGTGCTCCTCCAACCCCCCCACTCCCATCGCTGCACCATTGATGGCCGTGCCATCAGCTGTCTGGGCTCTAAACACACTAATTCCCTCCCAGACCTCTGCCTTTCCACCTTTCTCTCCTTTAAGATCCTGCTCAAAACATACCTCTTTGGCCAAGCTGTTAGTCACCACTCCTAAAATTTCCGTTACACAATTGGCGCTTAACAATTTCATGTCGCCTTCATGAAAAAGACACTATCAATTTTTAAATCTGACATTTGTGAGTGGGAAGCAGAGCAAATGATTTCATGTAGTGTTCCGAGCCGCCTCTAATTAGCCTGCATAGTTCGATATGTCAAAAGCAAAATACTGCGGATGCTGGAATCTGGAATAAAAACAAAAAATACTGGAAATCTCAGCGGGTCAGGCAGCATCTGTGGAGAAAGAGAGTTAACATTTTGGGTTGATGACCCCTCCCCAGTCCCATGTATTAGTGTTTAATTCACTGCCACTTCTCTGCTAGGAATGCCCATCTTGAAGAAGTTCTGCTCTTCCCTCAGACGGGATTTCCGTTTGTCTCTTTTACCTTGTTCATCAGCTTTGCTTTCTGTTTCCCTTCTCGTGTTTGATCAAGTACCAGCCAAGAGTTCTAAGGGTCGTCGACCCGAAACGTTAACTCTGCTTTCTCTCCACAGATGCTGCCTGACCCGCTGAGATTTCCAGCATAGTTTGATATGTAATGCACTGTGTGTTGCCTGATGGAGCTGTGCTTGGTTCTGAGAATTGTAGTAATAGAAACACGATGGGCCTGAAATTGAGGTCGGAGGCTTCCTTTGTATGAACGCCTCCGACCCGAAAAAAAAATCTACGAATGTACCTGGTCTTGGAGGAACGTAAGATCCCGGTCAGAGACCTAGATTCAATGTGCAGCATACAGAAAGATGACTTCCCTATATGTACGAAATTGCTGGAGTCATGTGGATCTGGACCACCAATCACTAGGCAGTACAGGGTATTCTCATTGATAATAATGGGAACTCCGTTTTTACGAGTTCCCATTACTATTAATGAGAATAACCCCCTAAAACAAGAGACACAACCTAATAAAAAAACACCTCACATATTTAAAATTAATCGAAATTAAAGTTAATTAAATATTTTATAAAAAATAACATGTTTTGGAATTTTTTTTAATGTGTTTTACTAGGGTTTAAAATAAACCTTAATGGACAGGGTTTTTAACAAAAATGTATGATTTAAATTTAATTTTTATATGTTCTAAAATGCTGGTAAAAGTAAGCTATATGCCTGCTTTTACCAAGCGTAAAAGTTTGAAGGACATTTGCTGGGCATGAGTTGGGCAAATAGCCCAATCTCGGCCGTGCGAATGTCCTTCTCCCGGGGATGCGGAGGATCTGTCAAGAGAAATCTTGGCCGATCGAAAAGCCGATTTGCGGCGCCCCGAAAACCAGCTTTTGCGAGACCTCGTCGGGTCCGTGCGCACTCCATACGGACCTAATAAAGGCCGGAATTTTAGGCCCATTGGTAGTAATAGAAACATGATGAAATGAGCCATTGTCAAGGTTGCCATTAATTCAGTTGTTTAGTTTTATGATGTACGGAAATGCAAGTGAGCAATGGTCTCACCTGAAATGGACTTGCACTGCATTTTGAATTTGTTCCTTTCCACTCTGACACTGTGTTTGAGGTCAAGTTTGCTGTGTAATTGAGTAGTAGGATAGATTCACACTCTTGGCTCTCCACGTGATTTCTTGATCTGAGCTGTGATATAAAGCAAATGTAGGTAGGCAGGGAAAAGTCCGAGCTGTAACACTTTCGCCTAATGCTTTTTTACTGGAACAAATCTGCATTGAGAATTTGCATTTGCTACGTAAACGTGTATGTGTAGTAATGCATACATCAACTTTTATATTAAAATACCTTTGACTTGTTCTCCTTTGTTCAATACATAATTTCTGTGACCTGTATTCCTCTGGAAATTGTACTCCAGATAATGAAGGAAGTAAAGAGTGACACAATCAGTAGCCAAACAGCTTTGATTTTCATGTGTTCACATTGTCTGACTACCACAAATGGACTAAAATATCTGTTTCCTGTACAGAGAATGCCAGCCAAAAATTTCTCAGATGGTGAAATGGTAATGGGCCGTTGGCCAGGCAGCCACCTGTACTATGAGGTACAAGTGACGGGTTACAACAAGAGCACCCAGCTGTATGCAGTCAAGTACAAGGATGGCACTGAACTGAACCTGAAAGAAAGTGATGTCAAGGTGAGGTTGCTGACTGAAGAATTTTTAGATTTAAAATAATGATACATTAAACATTTACTCTGGACAATTGTTCTTTCATTTCAGATTCTCCCTCTCCTCCTTGTTCTGTAAATATTAAGTACTTTGAATAATGCACTAGATTGTGTTTCACCATGTGAAGCGTATCTGACTGACAATGCAGTTCATCACTGACGCATAATACATTTACCTACTGTGGAAAGTAGTCCTCCATTGACTTTTATTTTCTTCTCCCTCCTTTTACACTGGCTTGGGTCTTCTGCGCTGCCTACCATTTGAGATCTTAGATTGGGAATGTGCTGAAGCAGGCCCACAGTACTGTGGCCAGACAATCTGAAGGCACATGGTATTGATTATTAAATCTGCTTCGATGGAGAAAGCAAAATTCTCCCTGAAAGAACTTGTAAGAACTGGAAAAAATCTTTTGGTCCAACAAATCCATCCCCTTTTTGATAACCCTACCTAGCAGCCTTCTCACCACATCCATCAATCCCATCTCTATCCAGAATACCATGATTGACACTTGAAGTTATTTATGCAATTCACTTTAATGGTCTTATCTGATATCTTGCACCTTCAGGTTAATTGTGGCCTTCCCTTCCTGAATCCATGCTTACGATCCATATCCGAGTTACACTCTTCCAAATATTTCCCCCAACACACATCCTCTAAATTGTTTCCAATATATTCTATACAACCAATTCACTTGCTGGTTTATAATTTGGATACATTTATTTGTACTGTAAAAATGGCTGCCCTTTGTCTCTGGTTCCCTTGGAGGATAAGCCACACCCTGACGTTACTCTGGAATGTGTAACTGGAACCGCCCAGCCCAAGTTCTCACTGACTTCACAAATTGTAACTCTATTCACTTTGACTTCCAGAAGCCACAGAGGATAGATCTCCCCAGAAGTCCCCAAGTGCCAGCCGAAGTCCCTTGTCCCAACGCAGTGATGTCCCTGCCCCCAGCCAAAGTCTCCTGCCGCCCCCCCCCCCCTCCCAGTGCAAGTGCTGCCTCCCCAGCCAAAGTGCCGTACCCTAGCGCAAGAGCTGCCTCCCTCAGCCGAAGTGCCTTACCCTAGCACAAGTGCTGCCTCCCCCAGCTAAAGTCCCTTGCCCCCCCCCCAGCGCAAGTGCTGCCTTCCCCAGCTGAAGTCTCACACCCCAGCATATGCTGTCCACATCCCCCCCCGCCCCCCAGCCGAAGTGCCTTATCCCAACGCAAATGCTGCATCCCCCAGCCGAAGTGTTTTACTCCAGCGCAAGTGCATCCCTCCCCTAATCGAAGTCCCTTACCCCAGCATGTGCTGCCTCCCCCAGCCGAAGTGACTTACTCCAGTGCAAGTGCTGCATCCCCCAGTCAAAGGTCAAAGCCCCTCCTTACACTAGCCCAAGTGCATGACCCCCCCCCCCCCCCCCGCCGTAGATGGGGCATTGTGTACGGATTGTTAACAGGTTAATTAGGTATGAAGTGAATAGTGACAGTGTAGTGACTTCTGGATTTCATCCACTCCAACGATGTCCCTTGTAGGGGGTTGTAAGAACATGATCCGTCTTTCCCGAGTTCCCCCTCGCCCCTCTGTTCTCCCCAGCACCCGTGTTTCTCATCGGATTCCGATATCCCGCACAAGCCTAAGCCTTGACCATGTCAAATTGTTCAATTGTGAGAGGCATCACAGCCACAGCTGATTCTGTACTTGCTCAATATCCAAACATATAATGCTGATCATAAATTAATCTAAAACTATAACGCTGAGCGTAAATTAGTCTAAAACTTTGAAGATAATAAATCATTTGAGAATTAACAGCATTTTCTTTAACTGTAGAATGTGCCCACATAAGGGCAATCAGATGCAAATAAAAAAAAATAGAAGAGACCGTCTTTGTTGAGATAGGGTGAACATAAGCAGATTTCCAAAGGGAAGGAACGATTAATTTGGCGTAAGAGGGGTTTGAGTGCTGCGCAGGACCAACGTAAGTTAAAGAGGCACCTTTCTTGAGGGCAATGGGAGGTAATACCATCAGCACTGGAGGTTGTTTTAAAATTCATGGAGCAAAAGATCTGACAAACCTGGAGGAGAGATACAGTAGTTTGTGTCACTGTTTCATGGGATGGTGTAAAACTGAGTTATGCAATTACCCCATCCTCCAAGGGAGAGTTCTTCAGCTAATTAAATTTTTTTAAAGCCTGTTAAAAAAAAAGTGATGAGTTTCTTGATGGTGCGAAGGAGCAATGTGCGTGCCATCGATTACAAACCGTCAGCTGCTCAGTCACTTTCTAGTCATGGAAATATTTGTGTTTGTGGAGAGGGAAGGGAAGAAAACACCTGCATTAAACCATACCCACATGATTTCATATCTAATTGAAGCAGCATCATCTCTCGAAGTTTTGTAGTGCCTGTAATATTTTGAGTAAAATGTGGATAATATAAATATGGATTCAGAGAAATAATTGGTAAAACAAAGCTAATTTTTCAAGTTGATAGTAAATGGTCAATGCGAGAAAATTACATGTTAAGTAACCAATAACATTTTCTTTTTTCTCTTTATCTTTAGCCCTTAAATTATTTTAGAACAAAGAAAACCCCATCAAGATCATCTTCTCGACAGCGGAGTCGATCTCGATCCCATTCCCCTGCTAGGACACAGACCCCCAAGCGTTCAACCTCCCGTGGCAGGGAAACTAAGAAACGTGTGCAGAAGGAAGAAGTGCAAAAGGAAGAGTTGCCTGCAGTGAAACCTGTCCATTGGGTATGTGAAACTGCTTCTATTGTGACCTGGACGGACATGGGACTATGCTGTCTGCCCACGTGCCTTTCTACGAATCAAACTCGACCTTAACCTTAATGAACTTTAATGTGGGGAGAAAATGGGAATGGAGGAGAGGCAGTCGGATGGTTTCTGTCCATATACCGCCACCTTATTTGCTGCTGTTGAGATTAGTGCCTTTTAATAATTAGCGTAACTGCTAATCCGTGCGCTGGCCGGAGGTGCACTGACTTTTTTTTAGCAGCAATGTTAAAAAGTAGTTGCTCTTAAGCATCACGTCAGCCCAAGTGGCTCTGGCAGATGCCCACCTTTCCTTTTGCTGGGAAGCGGTGCGCATATGCATACTAAGAAGGGGAAAGGCAGAAAAAGAACAATGTTTGCTCAAGCATTTATTTCACTTGTAGAAATCTCCATAAGATAAATAGAGCCTTGGTAGACGTGTACAGGTTAGAGTTTTAGATCTGTGCTTAGTACTGCAGGTGTGTTGGACTACATTACAGTTGGGTCTGAGTAGGATTAGCTGCTTTGTGCAGTTGTGATACAGCGATCAGAGACCTATCAAAGCAAATTCTTTAATTCTGAGAAATACTGTGGCGTTTAAGTTCTGAGTCTTATTGATGCCTTTTGAATGGGAACGTCCAGGAGAACATCACTAACAGCAAAACTACCTATGTGTCGGACAACAAAGAGGAGAAGGAGGAGAACAACACCAAGAATATCTACAGAGTCGTTGAGGTAGGGGAATCCCTTATGCAGTGTATGGAACAATTCAACTGTTGACTTCACTTCAGTGATGGGAATTATTGCTGACTTTTTACTGGGATCCACTAATGACTTTTTCTACTTTACATAGAAAATAGGAGCAGTAGTAGGCCATTCGGCCCTTCGAGTCTGCACCGCCATTCAATATGATCATGGCTGATCCTCTATCTCAACACCATGTTCCTGCTTTTTCCCTATACCCCTTGATGCATTTTGTTTCTAGAAATCTATCTCTCTCCCTCTTAAATATATTCAATGACTTAGCCTCCACAGCCTTCTGTGGTAGAGAATTCCACGGGTTCACCACCCTCTGAGTAAAAAAAAATTCTCCTCATCTCGGTCCTAAATTTCCTACCTCGTATTCTGAGACTGTGACCCCTTGTTCTAGACTTGCCAGCCAGGGGAAATATCCTTCACGCATCCATTCTATCCAACCCAGTTAGAATTTTAAACGTTTCATTGAGATCCCCTCTCATTCTTCTAAACGCTAGTGAATACAGGCCCAGTCGACCCAATCTCTCATTCAACAGTCCTGCCATCCCAGGAATCAGTTTGGTGAACCTTCTGTGCACTCCCTCTATGGCAAGTATATCCTTTCTTAGGTAAGGAGACCAAAACTGCACACAATACTCCAGGTGCGGTCCCACCAAGGCCCTGTATAACTGTAGTAAGACATCCTTGCTCCTGTACTCAAATCCTCTTGCAATGAAGGCCATTCTCAGTTTTCTTTTACTGTTATTTTCTTGGCTTTTTTTACTTTTTAGTGTTTCCTTTTGTCTTATGGTTTTCTAATCACACTCCTTCATGCTACTCACTACATTTTTGATCTCCTGTCCCTTTCAAACTATCCTTTCTCTTCAGCATTTGAAGTTTTCGTTCCTTTCCTTTTTTTTGGAGAATTTCTCCACGTTCTTCACTGCAGCCCTTTACCGTGTGTAGAACACAGCTTTACAGTGAGCAGCGTGGAGGCCCCGACCTGCGAGAAACCATCAGCCGCAGGTCGGGGCCATAAAAGGAGCGGAGATGCGATGGCCCGGGAGCAGCGTGGAGGCATGCCACTTCAAGGAGCAGCATGAGCTGGTGCAGGAGAGTGACGACTAGGAGAAGGGCGACTGGATTGGACGTCAACAAAATCAAGGTCGCTGATTAGAGCGTGGGCAGGTACAGCAGGAGAGGCAGCAAGCAGCAGAGGAGTGGCGAGGTCGGGCCGAAGGAGTGGCGAGAGATCGTGGAGCGACGTGATCGGGAGAGGCGGGGGCCCAGGGGCAGCACGGGCCAGCCCACACTGTGATATGTGTGCGCACTAGGTCTGTGCAACAGGGCTGGTCTCCAATCGTCTTAGTTAATCCTTGCCACTGGAACAAGATCTAGCTCTGTCAAGCCTGTGTGGTGGCTGGTGTGCAACGGCCACCGCACGTTTAAAAAAAATCCACGCAAAGGCATCTTCCACCCTTCAATATGTAGTTCGGGACCTGGAATGTCAGGTCCTTCATTGAAACACCTGTGAACTCATCCCTTTCTCATGTGGAGGCAAGTCATCCTCAATACGAGGGACTGCCTAAGAAGACGACGATAATGAGTTACTGCTAGTACTTGTCTGGATTACCTCAAACATTCTGTGGCCCTCGAAACTATTGATCTGTGCTGAGAGAAAGGGGTATTTGCGTGTCAGTGTATCTTCCCATATGATTAGTGAAATAAGATCATGTAATTGCCTATGCTGGAATTTTCTTAAGTTGTTTGTCAACTGTGATTGGCTACTTTAGCCGAGCTGCCATTTTTTTTTGCATATATAGAGCAGCTGAAGCACTGAGGTGTGACTTTTTCTCATCCCTCTTTTCATTTATGACCTCTCTGTCCAGGAGAGCCACCTGCTGTGGCAGCCCCTCCCAAGTCTGTAGTTGGCTTTGTGGCCTCCCCTGGATGGAGTCTGCATTGTGTTTAACCAACTTAGAATCATACAATGGTAATAGCACAGAAGGAAGCTATTCAGCCCGTCGACCCTTTCCTCGTAGCCCTGCAAAAAATGTTCCTTCAGGTACTTATCCAATTCCCTTTTGAAAGCCATGATTGAGTCTGCCTCCACCACCGTTTCAGGCAGTGCATTCCAGATCCAAACCACTCGCTGCATATAAAAGGTTTTCCTTGAGTCGCCTTTGGTTCTTTTGCCAATCACCTTAAATCTGTCCTCTTGTTCTCAACCCTTCCGCCAACGGGAACAGTTTAGAGCATAAGAAATAGGTGCAGGGGTAGGCCATTTGGTCCTTTGAGCCTGCTCCGCCATTCAATAAGTTCATAGCTGATCTTCTACTGCAACTCCACTTGCTTGCACAATTCCCATATCCCTTGATTCCCTTAATATCCGAAAACCTATCGCTCTCTGCCTTAAATATACTCAACGACTGAGTTCCCACAGCCCTCTGGGGTAGAGAATTCCTCTGAGTGAAGAACTTTCTCCTCATCTCAGTCCTAAATGGTCGACCCCTTATTCTGAGACTGTGACCCCTGGTTCTAGACTCCCCAGCCAGGGGAAACATCCTCCTTGCATCTATCCTGTAAGAATTTTGTATGTTTCGATGAGATCACCTCTCATTCGTCTAAACTCTAGAGATTATAGGCCTAGTCTACTCATTCTCTCCTCATAGGACAATCCCCCCACTCCAGGAATTAGTCTGGTGAACCTTTGTTGCACTCCCTCTATAGCAAGTATATCCTTCCTTGGGGAAGGAGACCAAACCTGCACACACTATTCCAGGTGTGGTCTCACCAGGTCCCTATATAATTGCAGTAAGATGTCTTTACTCTTGTACTCAAATCCCCTTGTAATAAAGGTTTCTCACTATCTACGGGAAAATGCTGGGATCCAATGTTAAGGAAGTGGTATCAGAGCACTTAGGAAATTATAACATGATTAGGCAGAGTCAACATGGTTTTATGAAAGGAAAATCATATTTTACAAATTTGGTGGATAAGCGGGAACCAGTGGATGTAGTATATTTGGATTTCCAAAAGGCATTTGATAAGGTGCCACATAAAAGATTATTACACAGATAAGGGTCCATGGGATTGGAGGTAATATATTATCATGGTTAGAGGATTGGTTAATGGACAGAAAACAGAGAGTAGGGATAAACAGGTCTTTTTCAGGTTGGCAGGCTGTAACTAGTGGGGTGCCGCAAGGATCAGTGCTGGGGCCTCAGCTATTTACGATCTATATTAATGATCTAGATGAAGGGACTGAGTGTAATGTATCCAAGTTTGCTGACGATACAAAGCTAGGTGGGACAGTAAGCTGTGAGGAGAACACAAAGCACCTGCAAAGATATATAGATAGACTAAGTGAGTGGGCAGTAAGGTGGCGGATGGAGTAATGTAGGGAAATGTGAGGTTATTCACTTTAGTCGGAAGAATTAGAAAAACAGAATATTTTTTTAAATGGTGGGAAACTTTTAAATGTTGGTATTCGGAGAGATTTGGGTGTCCTTGTGCAAGAAACACAGGAAGCTAGCATGCAGGTACAGAAAGCAATAAGGAAGGTAAATGGCACGTTGGCCTTTATTGTAAGGGGTTTGGGGTATAAGAGTAGGGAAGTCCTGCTACAATTGTATAGGGCCTTGGTGAGATAACACCTGGAGTATTGTGCACAGTTTTGGTCTCCTTATCTAAGGAAGGATATACTTGCCTTGGAGGCAGTGCTACAGAGGTTCACTAGATTGATTCCTGTGTTGAGAGGGCTATCTTATGATGAGAGATTGTGTAGAATGGGCCTATACACTCTGGAGTTTAGAAGAGCAGGAAGTGGGACTAACTGGATTGCTCGTAAACATTCACTCCCTTCACCACCGGCTGCAGTGTGTACAATCTACAAAGATGCACTGCAGCAACTCGCCACGGTGTCTTCAACAGCACCTCCCAAAACCCACGACCTCTACCACCTAGAAGGACAAGGGTAGCAACGCATGGGAACACCATCACCTCCAAGTTGCACACCATCCTGACTTGGAAATATATCACCGTTCCTTCATCGTTGCTGGGTTAAAATCCTGGAACTTCCTCCCTAACAGCACTGAGAGTCCACAAGGACTGCAGTGGTTCATGAAGGCGGATCACCACCACCTTCTCAAGGGCAATTAGGGGTGGACAACAAATGCTGGCCTTGCCAGCGACATCCACATCCCGAACGAATTAAAAAAAAACTCCTCTCTGCCTTCTCTGCTCCAAGGAGAACAACCCCAGCTTCTCCAGTCTATCCACGTAACTGAAGTCCCTCATCCCTGGAACCAATCTTGGAAATCTTTTCAGCACCTTCTCTAAAGCCTTCACATCCTTCCTAAAGTGCGGTGCCTAGAATTGGACACAATACTCCAGTTGGGGCCGAACCAGTGTTTTATAAAAGTTCATTATAATTTACTCGCTTTTGTACTCTACTTATAAAGCCCAGGATCCCATATATTTTTTTAACTGCTTTCTCAACCTGCCCTACCACCATTAACAATTTGTGCACATACCCCAGGTCTCTCTGTTCATGCACCCCCTTTAGGATTGTACCCTTTAGTTTATAGTGCCTCTCCTCGTTCTTCATACCAAAATGTATCATTTCGATTTCATCTGCCACATGTTTGCCCATTTCACCAGTCTGTCTATGTCTTAAAGTTTATCACTATCCTCGTCACTGTTCATTATACTTCCAAGTTTTGTGTCATCTGCAAATTTTGAAATTGTACCCTGTATACCCAAATCCAAGTCATTAACATATTATCAAGAAAAGCAGTAGACCCAGTACCGGCCCCTGAGGAACACCACTGTATACCTCCTCCAGTCCGAAAAACAACCGTTCACCACTACTCTGTTTCCTGTTACTTAGCCAATTTCGTATCATGCTGCCATGTCCCTTTTATTCCATAAACTTCAACTTTGCTAGCAAGCCTATTATGTGGCACTAAATTTGAGTCTTTTGATGAGGTAACAGAGAAGGTGGATGAGGGCAATGCAGTTGATGTTGTGTATATGGACTCACAAAAGGCATTTGATAAAGTACCACATATTAGTAGGCTTGTTAGCAAAATTGAAAACCATGGGATAAGAGGGCCAGGAGCAGCAGAGATTGGCTAAGGGATAGAAGACAGTTGTGATGAATGGCTGTTTTTTGGCTGGGGGGAGGTATACACAAATGGCTCAGTACTAGGACCACTGCTGTTTTTCATATACATTAATGACTTGGATTTGGGAGTACGAGGCACAATTTCAAAATTTGCAGATGACACAAACCTTGGAAGTGTAGTAGACAGTGAGGGCGATAGTAATAGACTTCAAGAGACATAGACAGGCTCGTGGAATGGACAGACCCATGGCAGATGAAATTCAATGCAGAAAAGTGAGCTGATGCATTTTGGTGGGAAGAATGAGGAGAGACAATGCATGTTAAATGGTAGAATTTTAAAGGGGGTGCAAGAAGAGAGACCTTGGGGTATTTGTGCACCAATCTTTCAAGGTGGCAGGACAGGTTAGAAACACAGTTAATAAAACTTCTGGGATCCTGGGCGTTATAAGTAGAGGCATAAAGTACAAAAGCCAGGAAATTAAGCTACACCTATATAAAGACTAGTTTGGCCCCAGCTGGAGTAATGTGAGCACCACACTTTAGGAAGGACCTGAAGGCTTTGGAGCGGGTAAAGAAAAGCTTTACTACAATGCTTCCAGGGATGAGGGATCATAGTTACGTGGATAGACTGGAGAAGCTTGGCTTCTTAGAGCAGAGACGGCGAAGCGATTTGATAAGAGATGTTCAAAATTTAGAGTAAATAAGGAGAAACAGTTTCCAGTGGCTGAAGGGTCGATAATGAGAGGGCACAAATTTAAGGTGATTGCCAAAAGAACCAGAGGCGACAGGAGGAAAAACGTGGTGAGGATTTGGAACGCGTTGCCTGAGCGGGTGGTGGATACAGATTCAATAGTAGCCTTCAAAAGGAAATTGGATAAATATGTAAAGGAGGAAAAATTGTAAGGAAATGGGGGAAAAAGCAGGGAAGTGGGACTTAACTGGATTGTTCTTTGAAAGAGTCAGCCCCCACTCGATGGGCCAAATGGCCTCCTGTGCTGTACTATTCGATGATTCTATGATGTCTCAAATGGAGGTCACCTTTGAGTGGTTGGCTGCCGTGCTGCCTTTGTATTTAGGTTTAGTGTCTTCCCACTAAATTGTGGCCTTACTTCTAAATCATCTTCGTTGCAGAGATTGGACAAAAGCATTCCTTTGGTTTAGGTGTTTCCAACCAACCAGATCATAGCTGGTTTTAGTCAGCCATTTTAGTTATGCGACTCACTTTAAGTGGAAGCAAGTCTTCCTCGATTTCAAGGGACTGCCTATGATGATGATGATTCTTTGATGCACGAATGTAGGTCTGGATTAGTTTTTTCAATTGATACTCAAAAGGCTTTTTCTTTAAATATGTGTTTCCTTATAGCCAAGGAGGTGTGGATGATTTTATCCCACTCCACGGCCATTCTTTGTTGGTCATCAGGAGATTCCCAACTCGTGTTCTTTTCCATCCTTTCCTCGTGGCAGATGCCTGGATTTTGTTGATGGCTCACCCATACAGCACAGCCAAAACTGACAACTTGGCAGAATGTGGGAATTGTATCCAAATGTGTGATGCCACCAGTTTGCACAAATGGTCTACATTTAGTTCTCTCTCTTGTCTCTTCCGCTGTGCTGGCAGGGGTTATACTTGAACAACCTTTATTTCTCAACTGAGAATTTACTCGGTCCGGCAGTTGAGGTTGTGGATTCTGAGTGGGTTGCACAGTTAATCTCAGTAATGCTTACTGTTGGCATTATAGTTTCAAGGTACCGTGAAAATTGTACGTACGTTATCTGGTGGTGGTTTTTGTTTGGAGGATGGGGAGGTTATGGAGTATGACTCTTCTCTAGCCATTAGTGGGTTGTCTATTTCAGCTGTAACATTTCCCCTATTCTTTCCGCATTCTTCTATCCCTTTTAATCTGCAGCACAAGACACGCAGAGAAATTGTAACAGACCAGTTGGGTCTCCCTTACAATCTACGAGCCAGGAAGGAAGAAGGAAAACATATAGAACTGGAAAGAAAAGATGCCTGTCTGCGCGTTAAAAAACAATCGTTGCAGACTCCAGAGCGAGAGTTCGGAGGGCGAGTTGGTAAGACCTGAGGATATTTCTGAGACCTCAAACTTCTCCTCAAAACCCCTTAAATGGGGGTCTTCTTTAACTAGTTTTCTTTAGCTGGATAGACAAGTGAGTGAAATTTATGCACTCCAGAGATTGTGAAATTAATTTTAAGACGGTGTGATCATCCAACAAGCTTATTGCAGTAGAAATGGGTGAAGTTGCATTGCAGTTGTGGTGGTGCTAAAGAGGTTTGGGAGCTAGTTGGGCTTCCTGTCATGGCTCACACAAGTGTTGAATGAGCTTGGAGACCCTGGAGCTCCCTTTCCTTTTCTTGCTTTCTAGCAAAAGAAGCCAATGGAATGCAGAGCCATATCAGCCTCTATACAGTAAGTGAAACGGCCCTGTTAAAGTAGAACGACAGATGGTGTATAATCATTTTCTTTTTCTCTGGGGGAAAATGTTTATTAGACAAACTTTTACTGACAGGAAAGTTAGTGAGTATCCCTACATTACAGTGACTTAGAGAGTGAAAGATGTACTTTTGCCAATTTCCACTTTGATGTCTGCTAACCAATGTTTCTTTTTCTTGTAGGTGCCTTCTTCATGATATTCTTGTTGCCTGTGACTCTCATTCTCTTGCTGTTGATGTGTGCAGAAGATAATGCCAGCATTCTGAGTTTTCCACCCCCGATTCCAGCTCTTCAGACATTGTGGAGTAGTACTGCTCTGGGAATCTTTGTCCTGTGGTTCCTCTTTCAGGCTCTGCTCTACCTGCTGCCCATTGGAAAGGTAATTCAGGTTATAGCTTGGCAGTTTATGTCTTGGTATTGCGAGCAGATAGAGCACCATTCTGGAGTGCCAACAAAATGCTGCACACGTTTGCCACTCTTCCCTGTTTTTTAAACCAAGTATTGTTCAGTAACCTGTTGATTTACAGTGGATGCATCTACAGACTTTTCAGCCGACAGATGTGCTTTTAGATGGTGGGAGAGATTGACCATATCGGTGTTTCACTTCTTCTGCATGAGTCCTGTCAACTCCTCAGGAGCCGCCTACCCCTAACAGCTTGGCCAAAAGCTCACCGTGTTTGGGTCACTCACTCTGAGTGACCTTGGGACTCGAGCTATGATTTCTGCAGGAGCTTATTTTGTTTAAATCTCCCTGAGAGACCAGCTGGAGGAGTGGGCTTTGCTACAAAATACACGCTAACATTTAAATGAAGCATCATTTGGTGACCACCAGTAATTCCTCTTTGTCTTGTGTACTCAAAGATACTCTTCAAACCCAAGCCAAATATGAAAGGATAATAGCTATAATTGAAATATAGTTTGAAATATTTGAAACTACAGTGGAATCTCCACTATAGCATCTACCATCCAAGTTACCTGCCAGAGGACAACGTTGTTTTTTCTATTCGTTCATGGGATGTGGGCACTGCTAGCAAGGCTGGCATTTATTGCATATCCCTAATTGCCCTCGCGAAGGTGGTAATGAGCCGGCACCCTGAACCGCAGAGGGCAGTTAAGAGTCAACCACATTGCTGTGGGTCTAGAGTCACATATAGGCCCAGACCAGGTAAGGATGGCAGATTTCCTTCCCTAAAGAACATTAGTGAACCAGGTGGGTTTTTACGACAATCCGGTAATTTCATGGTCACCATTACTGATGCTAGTTTTTTATTCCAGATTTATTTAATTAACAGAATTTAAATTCCCCAGCTGCTGTGGTGGGATTTGAGCTCGTGTCTCTGGATCATTAGTCCAGGCTTCTGGATTGCTAGTTCAGTAACATAACCACTATGCTATCGTACTCGCAGTGCACAACTTCTTTTGGGTTTTATATTTCACCTTTTCTTGGTGAATAAAACTACATCATTTGTATTTTGTTATTTCTGTTGTACTTGTCGTCATTCCTTGCCGAGGGTATTGCTGCATCATATAAGGCCAATATTTGGGGGCCCTCAATTACTTAACAATCTCCATTGTTTCACCAGAGAGGCTCCATCCATTATGGAAGATAATAGATATGGCACAATATGATAGACCTAAGAGTTTTTATAAGTTCACAGGATGGGGGCAGCGCTGGCAAGCGTGCATTTATTGCCCATCTCTAGTTGTCCCGAGAAGGTGGTGGTGTGCTGCAGTATTTGTGCTTATGGTGAGGGTGCTGCAACAACCGTGTTATATAGCAACGATGAAGAGACAGTGATACTTGTTTAAGTCAGGATGGTTTGTGACCTCGGTGGGGAGGGAGGGAGGGAGGGGGCTGGGTGGTTGGGGGCAGAGGAAGAGAGACAATGTGATGATGGTATTCCTGTGATATTACTGCTCTTGTCCTTCTCAGTGGTAGCAGGTCTGGGTGGTGCTTTCAAGGTAAGCTTGATAACTTCTGCAGTGTACTCAGCAGTAGTACTACTGCAGCCACAGTGTGCTGGGGTGGAGGTATTATTTAAGTGACTGAAATGTTGATTTCTGGATTCTTTTACCTCAACCTGGTTCAGCAAAATTACTGAAACGAATACCGTTTGTGCTTTAAACAAAGCAAGCTTTTATTTAAAAAGCAAATCCCGATCGGGGACTTTATCAGACAGCAGGAATGCAAGTCTGTTCGAACGCACCCACTTCCTACGGACAAAGTGACGTTACATTGTAAAGGGACGATGGTTATACATTTTCGGCAAAAGATAACAAGATAGGGCCAGAGTGACATCCTAGTTCAGCCTATCCTCTTAGATCCCTCTTTCCCTTTGTCCACTCATAAGCCGACCTAAGTATGGTCTGATTTTAAACAAAGACCTTCTGTTAATGTTTCAGGTTAATAACATGATTTAATAAGACCTTGAGGTTTTTCTGCAAGCTGTGGGTTTTGTTTCAATATGTGTTAGTTTTGTAACATTTTGCAGTCTCGAGTCTGAGATGTCATGGCTATTCCTCCATGAATTCTTTCTTAGCTTATACTGTCCCTATACAATTCCCACGTTCTCAACTTCAATGTCTCTACATTTTTAAACATTCACAGAACCATGTCTGTTCATAAGGCTGTAATGTATTTGCACGTTTTAGAGGAAACCTCTTATGAATTTTCTTTTTTGAAAAAAGTTTCCTTTTCCAAATGATCTGTGTGATTAGAGATGCTCTCAGGATAGCTTGGCCACTGTGGTTGGTCAAGTAGAGGTGTGCTTTAGCAGCATTGACTGACAATTTCCCTGGAGAGATGCCACATTTTGTGGCCAGGTTTAAGACTTGGTGCAAAATATAACCAGTGAAGGGAGGCGAGTTTGTAAGTGTGTCAATTGTATAATTTGACCTCGCAGTCTTGCTTACACAACTCTCTAATACTTCGAGGTTTGGAAAAAGTACAACCCAGCCTAGATCCATTGCCACTGAGAACAGTAAATATTGATTCCCACACTGTGGTCCAGGGAAGCTGGAGAGGTTTATTCCTGACTTGTGTCACTCCAGTCCCTGATGCACATACTGCGGCAACACGTGGATCTTTACAGAGTTTTGTGCAGGAGGCTTATTTAGAGGACTGCATGGCATACGCTTAGTATCTCAAGGATCAAGGTTCAAATCCAGCCCAGACTAATAGAATAAATATCTGCAGATATCCCACATTTAAAGGAGCTTGGGGCAGCCTCCTCCTAATTCCGAGTGACATCAATCCACAGTACAAAACTGCCCACAGGTCTGAATTTAATTGGAAATCTTATTTAGGCCATAGGGATAGTTGTGGGAAAGGGAAATAGGACAAGACCCAGGACTACTTCTGTATCTAGGTAAGGGTATATTATTGGACAGCACAGAGGAAGCTTTATACTTGATCTAATCTGTACCTGACTTGGGAGTGATTGCTGGTGGGGGTGTCAAAAATGGAAGAGCATGCGGTTTCCTAGACCTGATGTCCCTGACTTTGTTTAAAAAAAGAATTAATAACACATTTTTAAAAGGTATAAAATTGGACAACTACCTCAACTGGTTAAGAGCTCTGTGGTTGCAGAAGCCAGATTCTTGTGGTTTCAACAGTGAATTATGTCTAGTTAGTGTTGTGGTCAATCACCCACTGACATCTGATTCAGAAAAGTCAGCTGTTTTTAAGGGGGCTTTTGTTATGGCTGCATGTCCATTTTCTAACGCTCCTCTGTTTCCCCTCCCTTTCGTTTGCTCCAATTTCAGTGACGGTCCTTGATGAGCCACTTGATATCTCTAATAATTATTTCTGTTACACACAGGTTGTTGAAGGAGTACCACTTGCAAATGGAAAGACACTTAAATATAGGATCAACGGTATGTATATAAAAGGGTTAATAAAGATATTAGGAATAGGAAAGTGCCATGTCCCATTTCTGCAACTCATGCCCACCTACTATATCCTATATCCCTCTGTTTCTCAACCTCCTTTATAATGTCTGATTCAAAGACAACCTATTTCACAAGTTTTTATTTCCTAACCAGTTTCTTCCTCTCGATGAATGAATTTTCAGAGCAATGCTTAATTCAGAATGTAATATGATTGAACTGGAAATTGTAATATTTGGTACCACTATCCTGGAGATATTTCAGTACATTTTAATTGACAATTTTTTATGGAAGTTCTAAAATTTGGGGGCATAAGCAAAGAGTAAAACTTGAAGCATAAAGGGGGGACTGGAATAAATGTTTCTATGTAAAAGATTACTGGAATATGGATTAATTACCATAAATGGCTGTTGAAGCTGGCTCAATTTATTTGAAGAACATTTGAAGAAAGATATTAAGGATGATGGGAAAAGAGCAGGGAATATGAAATTAGATTAGAATGGTCAGATATGAAGCTAGCATAGGCACGATGGACCAAACGGCCTTTTATGCTGAGACATCTTTGACTATGAAACTGATCTCGAGAGATTTCACAGCTATTAGTCAGAGGACTGATGATATCTTGGTATAGAAGCTGTGTTGAACTTTGTTTGTGATGGTGCAAACTCCATTTGTTTGGACAAAAGTTTATTTTTTCATCCATTTTTTTCTTCCTGTTCCACCCATCTCTCCTCAACGTGGTGTCTTCTGCTGTGGTACAGTTCCACAGCTGCAAGTACCCCTCCTTCAATCCTCAGGTATAAGCCTAGACCCTGTGTTTGAGCAGTCAATAAATATTTGATCCTCGGAGCTCAACTTATCCTTATCTGATGTCTGTGTGCACTCTTGGTAGAAATCAGTAGTGGTATATTTGGATTTTCAGAAGGCTTTCGACAAGGTCCCACATAAGAGATTAATGTGCAAAGTTAAAGCACATGGGATTGGGGGTAGTGTGCTGACGTGGATTGAGAACTGGTTGTCAGACAGGAAGCAAAGAGTAGGAGTAAACGGGTACTTTTCAGAATGGCAGGCAGTGACTAGTGGGGTGCCGCAAGGTTCTGTGCTGGGGCCCCAGCTGTTTACATTGTACATTAATGATTTAGACGAGGGGATTAAATGCAGTATCTCCAAATTTGCGGATGACACTAAGTTGGGTGGCAGTGTGAGCTGCGAGGAGGATGCTATGAGGCTGCAGAGTGACTTGGATAGGTTAGGTGAGTGGGCAAATGCATGGCAGATGAAGTATAATGTGGATAAATGTGAGGTTATCCACTTTGGTGGTAAAAACAGAGAGACAGACTATTATCTGAATGGTGACAGATTAGGAAAAGGGAAGGTGCAACGAGACCTGGGTGTCATGGTACATCAGTCATTCAAGGTTAGCATGCAGGTACAGCAGGCGGTTAAGAAAGCAAATGGCATGTTGGCCTTCATAGCGAGGGGATTTGAATACAGGGGCAGTGAGGTGTTGATACAGTTGTACAGGGCCTTGGTGAGGCCACACCTGGAGTATTGTGTACAGTTTTGGTCTCCTAACTTGAGGAAGGACATTCTTGCTATTGAGGGAGTGCAGCGAAGATTCACCAGACTGATTCCCGGGATGGTGGGACTGACCTATCAAGAAAGACTGGATCAACTGGGCTTGTATTCACTGGAGTTCAGAAGAATGAGAGGGGACCTCATAGAAACGTTTAAAATTCTGACGGGTTTAGACAGGTTAGATGCAGGAAGAATGTTCCCAATGTTGGGGAAGTCCAGAACCAGGGGTCACAGTCTGAGGATAAGGGGTAAGCCATTTAGGACCGAGATGAGGAGAAACTTCTTCACCCAGAGAGTGGTGAACCTGTGGAATTCTCTACCACAGAAAGTAGTTGAGGCCAATTCACTAAATATATTCAAAAGGGAGTTAGATGAAGTCCTTACTACTCGGGGGATCAAGGGTTATGGCGAGAAAGCAGGAATGGGGTACTGAAGTTTCATGTTCAGCCATGAACTCATTGAATGGCGGTGCAGGCTAGAAGGGTTGAATGGCCTGCTCCTGCACCTATTTTCTATGTTTCTATGTTTTCTATGAATCCTAGCTGTTAATCCCAGCCCTTGGCCCCAGTGGGGTGCATTATGCTGTGTGCATTCTCAAGCTCAGTGTTTTTCAAAGCCATACACCAGTTTTCTTCTTGTAATTTCAATGCTTTTGCATTTTGACTATCTTGTGCTTTCCAAGGTTCTTTATTCCAGTTCTGTTTTCTCGATCAAGGGGTCACTGATTAGCAGAGTTTACGATTAACCAGATCAACTACAAAAGAGATGGCAGTCATCTGACTCTGACTACCACCCTGCTTCTTTCTAGAATCTTGAAATGCTCTGCATAGTTTGTAACTTTTACAACAACTTGTATTTATATAGCGCCTTTAACATAGTGAAACGTCCCGAGGCGCTTCACAGGAGGATTATGTGACAAAGAATTTGGATAAGGAGAAATTGGGGCAGGTGACTTAAAGCTTGGTCAAAGAGGTAGGTTTTAAGGAGCATCTTGAAGGAGGTAGAGGGGTTTAGACAGGGAATTCCAGAGCTTAGGGCCTAGGCAACAAGGCACGGCCACCAATGGTTGAGTGATTATAATCAGGGATGCTCAAGAGGGTAGAATTAGAGGAGCGCAGACATCTCTTTGGGGTGGGGGAGGGGCTGGAGGAGATTAAAGATGAAATGGCAGCGCATTTGGAAAGCAGTGACAGGATTGGTCCAAGTCAGCATGGATTTAGTAAAGGGAAATCCTGCTTGACAAATCTTCTAGAATTTTTTGAGGATGTAACTAGTAAAATGGACAAGAGAGAACCAGTGGATGTGGTGTATTTGGACTTTCAAAAGGCTTTTGACAAGGTCCCACACAAGAGATTGGTGTGCAAAATTACAGCACATGATATTGGGGGTAATGTACTGACGTGGATAGAGAACTGGTTGGCAGACAGGAAGCAGAGAGTCGGGATAAACGGGTCCTTTTCAGAATGGCAGGCAGTGACCAGTGGGGTGCCACAGGGCTCAGTGCTGGGACCCCAGCTATTTACAATACACATTAATGATTTGGATGAGGGAATTGAGTGTAATATCTCCAAGTTTGCAGATGACACTAAGCTGGGATGCGGTGTGGGCTGTGAGGGGGACGCCAAAAGGTTGCAGGGTGACTTGGACAGGTTAGGTGAGTGGGCAAACATGTGGCAGATGCAGTATAATGTGGATAAATGTGAGGTTATCCACTTTGGTGACAAAAACACGAAGGTAGAATATTATCTGAATGGCGGCAGATTAGGAAAAGGGGAGGTGCAACGAGACCTGGATGTCATGGTACATCAGTCATTGAAAGTTGGCATGCAGGTACAGCAGGCGGTGAAGAAGGCAAATGGTATGTTGGCCTTCATAGCTAGGGGATTTGAGTATAGGAGCAGGGAGGTTTACTGCAGTTGTACAGGGCCTTGGTGATGCCACACCTGGAATATTGTGTTCAGTTTTGGGTGGTCTAATCTGAGGAAGGACGTTTTTGCTATTGAGGGAGTGCAGCGAAGGTTCACCAGACTGATTCCCGGGTTGGCAGGACTGACATATGAGGAGAGACTGGATCGACTGGATCTGTATTCACTGGAGTTTAGAAGGATGAGAGGGGATCTCATAGAAACATATAAAATTCTGACGGGACTGGACAGGTTAGATGCAGGAAGAATGTTCCTGATGTTGGGGAAGTCCAGAACCAGGGGACATAGTCTAAGGATAAGGGGTAAGCCATTTAGGACCAAGATGAGGAGAAACTTCTTCACTCTGAGTTGTTAACCTGTGGAATTCCCTGCCGCAGAGAGTTGTTGATGCCAGTTCATTAGATATATTGAAGAGGGAGTTAGATATGGCCCTTACGGCTAAAGGGATCAAGGGGAATGGAGAGAAAGCAGGAAAGGGGTACTGAGGTGAATGATCAGCCATGATCTTATTGAATGGTGGTGCAGGCTCAAAGGGCCGAATGGCCTACTCCTGCACCTATTTTCTATGTTTCTACCAAAGAGATAGGGAGGGGGCGAGGCCATGAAGGAATTAGTAAACAAGGATGAGAATTTTAAAATCGAGGCGTTGCTTAACTGGGAGCCAATGTAGGTCAGCGAGCACGGGTGATTGGTGCAAGTCAGGACACGGGCAGCTGAGTTTTGGATCATCTCTTGTTTACGTAGGGTAGAATGTGGGAGGCCAGCCAGGAGTGCGTTGGTTTGTCCAGGCTAGAGGTAACAAAGGCAGGAATGAGGGTTTCAGCAGCGGATGAGCTGAGGCAGGGGCGGAGACAGGCGATGTTATGGAGGTGGAAATAGGCGGTCTTAGTTACGCTGCGGATATGTGGTCGAAAGCTCATTTCAGGGTCTAATATGACACCAAGGTTGCGGACAGTCTGGTTCGGCCTCAGTCAGAAGTTGGGGAGAGGAATGGAGTCAGTGGCTAGGGGATGGAGTTTGTGGCAGGGACCGAAAACAATGGCTTAGGTCTTCCCAATATTCAATTGGAGAAAATTTCTGCTAATCCAGAACTGGATGTCGGACAAGCAGTCTTGACAATTTAGAGACCGAGGAGGGGTCGAGAGAAGTGGTGGTGAGGGAGAGCTGGGTGTCATCAACGTACATGTGGAAACTGATGCTGTGTTTTCGGAAAGTTTAGAAAGGGCATGGTAATGTGAAATCTATAACTCTCTAACAGCAACTTGATTCTTTAAAATTAGACAAAAAAAAATGTTTCGAAGATGTAACTAAGCAGGTAACAGTATGTTTGGATCTGTTCAACAATTGACTATAAAACATTGTAGAGGCATTTAAGATGACTGCTGAGATTGGAGTGCTGTGGTACAGTGTAGTGTGTCAGTTTTCAAATGAGCAGTATTGAAATGGTGAAGTGTGTTCCAATTCTCTGTGGAGCCATGCTAGTGCAGGAAGCTGTCGAGTGGTAACCAGGTGTGTTTGCACAGGGGTAGGGACCTTTCTGGGCCACACTTGCACATCTTCCGACGGCTTGTTCAGAACTACATTAGCAGGGTCTGTCTGAGACCGAACCAGACTGTTCGCAACCTTGGCGTCATATTAGACCCTGAAATTCTAAAAGGTCAAAGTGTAATAAAAAGGCAAGCCTGAAAGCTCGATGCCTCAATGCGAGGAGTATTCGGAACCCAGGAGAGGGCTCTGAGCTAGTTAGAGTGGGTGAGAGCTCAGATGAACAGGACCCCAAGAAAGAATGCAAACAGAGCAGAGTAGCAGTGGGGTAAGTGTAAACCACAAGGTGATAGGAAGGGACAATATGTATGAATATAAAGGGGCTGCAGGAGGGGTCAAAACTAAAAAATCATGGTTTAAAAACTAGTATTAAAACTACCTAAACGCACGCAGCATTCGAAATAAAGTAAATGAGTTGACGGCACAAATCATTACAAATGGGTATGATTTGGTGGCCATTACAGAAACATGGTTGCAGGGTGGCCAAGACTGGGAGTTAAACATACAGGGGTATCTGACAATTCGGAAAGATAGACAAGAAGGGAAAGGAGGTGAGGTAGCTCTGTTAATAAAGAATGATATCAGGGCAGTTGTGAGAGATGATATTGGCTCTAATGAACAAAATGTTGAATCATTGTGGGTGGAGATTAGAGATAGTAAGGGGAAAAAGTCACTGGTGGGCGTAGTTTATAGACCCCCCAAATAATAACTTCACGGTGGGGCGGACAATAATCAAGGGAATAATGGAGGCATGTGAAAAAGGAACGGCAGTAATCATGGGGGTTTTTAACCTACATATCGATTGGTCAAATCAAACCGCACGGGGTAGCCTTGAGGAGGAATTCATAGAATGCATACGGGATTGTTTCTTAGAACAGTATGTTACAGAACCTACAAAAGAGCAAGCTATCTTAGATCTGGTCCTGTGTAATGAGACAGAAATAATAAACCATCTCCTAGTAAAAGATCTTCTCGGAATGAGTGATCACAGTATGGTTGAATTTGTAATACAGATTGAGGGTGAGGAAGTAGTGTCTCAAATGAGCGTACTATGCTTAAACAAAGGGGACTACATTGGGATGAGGGCAGAGTTGGCTAAAGTAGACTGGGAATACAGACTAAACGGTGGCACAATTGAGGAACAGTGGAGGACTTTTAAGGAGCTCTTTCATAGTGCTCAACAAAAATATATTCCAGTGACAAAGAAGGGCGGTAAGAGAAGGGATAACCAGCCATGGATAACCAAGGAAATAAAGGAGACTATCAAATTAAAAATCAATGCGTATAAGGTGGCGAAGGTTAGTGGGAAACGAGAAGATTGGGAAAATTTTAAACGACAGCAAAGAATGACTAAGAAAGCAATAAAGAAAGGAAAGATAGATTACGAAAGTAAACTTGCGCAAAACATAAAAACAGATAGTAAAAGCTTTTACCGATATATAAAACGGAAAAGAGTGACTAAAGTAAATGTTGGCCCCTCAGAAGATGAGAAAGGGGATTTAATAATGGGAAATGTGGAAATGGCTGAGACCTTAAACAATTATTTTGCTTCGGTCTTCACAGTGGAAGACACAAAAACCATGCCAAAAATTGCTGGTCACAGGAATGTGGGAAGGGAGGACCTTGAGACAATCACTATCACTAGAGGGATAGTGCTGGACAGGCTAATGGGACTCGAGGTAGACAAGTTTCCTGGTCCTGATGAAATGCATTCCAGGGTATTAAAAGAGATGCATTCGTTATAATCTACCAAAATTCTCTGGACTCTGGGGAGGTACCAGAGGTTTGGCAAGCAGCTAATGTAACGCCTCTGTTTAAGAAAGGGGGCAGACAAAAGGCAGGTAACTATAGGCCGGTTAGTTTAACATCTGTAGTGGGGAAAATGCTTGAAGCTATCATTAAGAAATAGCGGGACATCTAGATAGGAATAGTGCAATCAAGCAGACGCAACATGGATTCATGAAGGGGAAATTATGTTTAACTAATTTACTGGAATTCTTTGAGAATATAATGAGCATGGTGGATAGAGGTGTACCGATGGATGTGGTGTATTTAGATTTCCAAAAGGCATTCGATAAGGTGCCACACAAAAGGTTACTGGAGAAGATCAAGGTACGCGGAGTCAGAGGAAATGTATTAGCATGGATAGAGAATTGGCTGGCTAACAGAAAGCAGAGAGTCGGGATAAATGGGTCCTTTTCAGGTTGGAAATCGGTGGTTAGTGGTGTGCCACAGGGATTGATGCTGGGACTACAACTGTTTGCAATATACATAGATGACCTGGAAGAGGGGACAGAGTGTAGTGTCACAAATTTTGCAGATGACACAAGGATTAGTGGGAAAGCGGGTTGTGTAGAGGACAAAGAGGCTGCAAAGAGATTTTGATAGGTTAAGGGAATGGGCTAAGGTTTGGCAGATGGAATACAATGTCGGAAAATGTGAGGTCATCCACCTTGGGGGGGGGGGGGGAAAAAAAACAATAAAAGGGAATATTATTTGAATGGGGAGAAATTACAACATGCTGCGGTGCAGAGTGACCTGGGGGTCCTTGTGCATGAATCCCAAAAAGTTAGTTTGCAGGTGCAGCAGGTAATCAGGAAGGCGAATGGAATGTTGGCCTTCATTGCGAAAGGGATGGAGTACAAAAGCAGGGAGGTCCTGCTGCAACTGTACAGGATATTGGTGAGGCCGCACCTGGAGTACAGCGTGCAGTTTTGGTCACCTTACTTAAGGAAGGATATACTAGCTTTGGAGGGGGTACAGAGACGATTCACTAGGCTGATTCCGGAGATGACCTTATGATGATAGATTGAGTAGACTGGGTCTTCACTCGTTGGAGTTCAGAAGGATGAGGGGTGATCTTATAGAAACATTTAAAATAATGAAAGGGATAGACAAGATAGAGGCAGAGAGGTTGTTTCCACTGGTCGGGGAGACTAGAACTAGGGGGCACAGCCTCAAAATACGGGGGAGCCAATTTAAAACCGAGTTGAGAAGGAATTTCTTCTCCCAGAGGGTTGTGAATCTGTGGAATTCTCTGCCCAAGGAAGCAGTTGAGGCTAGCTCATTGAATGTATTCAAGTCAAGCCAGATAGATAGATTTTTAACCAATAAGGGAATTGAGGGTTATGGGGAGCAGGCGGGTAAGTGGAGCTGAGTCCACGGCCAGATCAGCCATGATCTTTTTGAATGGTGGAGCAGGCTCGAGGGGCTAGATGGCCTACTCCTGTTCCTAATTCTTATGTTCTTGTGTTCCGAGAACTGGGAACAGATCTGCTCTGAGTGTAGCCTGTCCATGGCCCGGGGAGAAACTACGCAAGTTTACTAACATTGAAAAAAAGGTGCTGAAAGACCACTGAGAAATGTTAGTGTCACTGAGGTTCAGATTTCTCACTGCTACACTGAATAAATTCACACGTTTGACTTGAAACATAGGGGTCAAAATTCGGCAACCGAGGCAGGACTTCCTGCGCCTGGCAGCAGCGAAATTGGGGTTACCGACCCGAGAGGAAGTGGAGTGCATTGTTGGTCGCTCCACTTCCTCTCGGGGGCGGTAAGCGCGAGCACAGGACCCTGCCCTTCCATTAAAGGAGAGGGCACTCTGCGAGCTCTGCAGTGGGGTGAGGCCGTGAGAAAAAGATGGTGCTGCGCACCTCCTTTAATTTTTGCCCCGCAAGCTGAGTGTGGCCCAGCACTGACATCACCCGCGGCGGCATCACAGGGCGCTGCACAGTTTCCACTGCAGGGTGAAAATGGGCCACTGCGGGGCAAAAACGGGATGCTGCGCACAGTGATGACATAATCGCCGGCGCAGCGGTCCGAGGTGCTAGCTTGCTGGTTTTCTGCCTCCGCTAACTAGTGCAATTTGACAGGAGCCAATGGCACCCCCCGGTGGCACTAATGGCAGGCGCACAGGAGCCCAATTTCACCTCCAGTCTTTACTGACATTGCATATGTAATTGGGCCTTTAAGAACCGTGGATTTCTAGATCAGACGATGATTTCACATTGTGGTCTAACTATGAAAATCGTAGCTTGTGTTTCTGTGCAGTAACAGTAGGACACATGTTTGTTAGAAACTATTTGAATCCACTCCAGCTGGCTAGTTTACATTGATTACAATTCTGTTCAAGGCTCCTTTTCTGTACAATGTGCTCGGTCAGTGCATCCTCAGTTTCTTGGACTTGTACGGTCCATTGCAAAGAGGTTGGGTCCAATGTCTTCGGACAAATGCAGTGGGTCTGCAACCAGCCAAAATGTTCTGCTCAGCCAACACTTCACAAATGCTAACATTGAAATTTGAATGAGGAACAAGATCGAGACATTGGGAAAATAGAGAAAGTGAAAGAAAAACCACGTGTACTGAAATTCTGGTATTTGAGAGGAAACTGATGTAAATACACAGATTGACTAAATGTATTTTAAAAGGGAGATTCATGTTACAGGTGTGTCCCTTCATCACAGCTCATTAGGGCAGTGTCTGCCTTCTGTGAGTGAGACCCAGCCTTACCGTGCTATGGAATATCCCATACCCATAGGTTGGTAAATGGTGTTAATATGGCAAGTATCATTTTCTTTTCCTTCCTAGTGTACAATTCTGCAAATGCTAATTATTACCTTCACTTTCTCTTCTAGCGTTCTATGCATTTCTGCTGTGTGCTGCTGCACTAGGAGCTGCCCTGTACAATGAGGTGAACTTGAGCTACATCTACGATAACCTGCTGCAGCTCGCAATCGCTGCAATGGTGTTCTCCCTCCTGCTGAGTATTTACCTGTATGTGCGCTCCTGGCGTGTTCCTGCAGATGAACTGGCTCCGGGAGGGAACTCTGGTAAGCAAATGTTAATTAAATGAACCAAGGTTAGGGACAGCCACTTCCATTTCCTTGCCCTTTTCCTCTATCCTTTTATATGTTTATTTTCAGATACTTATCCAGCTCCCTTTTAAGTGATGTAGTAAAACATTCAATATTCTAATAACCCTCTGTGTGGAAAACGTGCTTCATTTCACTCCCAAATGGCCTAGCTCTCATTTTAAGATTATGCCCTCTTGTTCTGGATTCCCCACGAGAGGAATAGTTTCTCCATATCTACCCCATCACGGCCTTGAAAGTTTCAATTGTCCCAGCATCCAGAGAGTTTCAGATGTCCACTACCTTATGTGTGTATACCCTATGTGTGTAAAAGGTGCTTCCTGATTTCACTCCTCGAATGTTAGTTATGCCCTTTATTCTTGGTTCCCTCACCAGAGGAAATAGTTTTGACGTATCTATCCTTTTCACCTTTTACACTTTGATCAGATCACCCATCAATCTTCTATACTCTGGAATACAAGCCTTGTTATGCAGCCTGTCCTCATAACTTCATACTGTAACTTAACTTCCTCCCCTTTGGATTCCAGCCCTCTTGAAATAAAGGCCAATTTTTGATTGCTTTTTGTACCTGCCGACTGGCTTTCAATAATTTGTGTACTTGGGTTGCCCAGAATACTCCGTGTGGCTTAACCAATGTTGTGTACAAATTCAACATCACTACCTTCCTATAATACTCAAAGCTAATAATCCCGTTTGCCTTTTTCTACCCGCATTCCCACTGTTAAAGATCTGTTACGTCAGTTTAGCTCAGTCATGTTACTCTTGCCTTTGAGTCAGAAAGCTTGGGTTGAAGGCCCACTCCAGGACACAAGTACATAATCTCGGCTGATACTTTAGTGCAGTATTGAGAGAGGGCTGCATTGTTAAAGGTTCCCTCTTTTAGATGTTAATCTGATGCCCAATTACCTGTTCAGATGGATGTAGAACATCCCATGGCACCTTTTTGAATAAAAGCAGAGAGTTCTCCGAGTGTTCATCACTCATTAATACAGGTTGTACCTCTCCAGTCCAGGAAACATCCCTGGTCCGGCAACAGTCCCGGCGTGGGTGGTGTCCATTTAAAAAAAATTGTGGCTCCACGTGTTAACCGTACATGTGATGCATTTTGGATGACAAATCTCGACAGCCTTGTCCTGGCCAGCTGGAGATTTTACACGCTGGCTGGTTCTGTGCTGCCGAGGCCGCCACCTCCTTGCCTGATTGGTGGCGGGCGCGCATGCTCTGAAGGCTGCAGCGCCGGGCTGAACTGACATCCCCCCACCCGCTCCCCCCCTCGGTCTCGGGGTTGTTGTGTGTGTGTTTCGGTGCGAGGAGGCTGCTGCTTCCACCAGTCAGACTCTGCTCGCGGCTTACGCACGGACTGGCGCCGGGAGTAGGGTCGTGGATAAGGTAGGCGCCTCACCTTGACTTTATCTCCGATCTCTAGGTTTTTTTGTGTGTATGTATGTGGGTTTTTTTGAGATGTTAGTGTTCATTGAGGTAAGTGGGCCGGGCAAGGGAAGGGAAGGGTAGGCGGCTGACAGGTGCCGATGCTGGGCCTGAGGATTTTTAAAATGGAGTGATTCTGGACGGCTAAATGGTCTGCTCTAACTCTTCCATTATCGACCCCCAGCCTTTGAAATGTCCCCTTTACTCCTAGTCGGAATGGATTTAGCCTATATCTTATCCATCTCGTATCTAGATGGGTCAAAATAAGATTTTGGTGAAATAGTAGCCTGGGAATGTTTCCACCAGTTAACCATGAATCCATAAGTTCTATGAAAATACAGTCTTTGTCCTAAGTGGTTTAAGTTTTGTATGCAACCCCTTACTACAATCAATATATGTTTAGTGAGGCATGGTGTAATGGACCCTCAACATGCTCACTGCAGGACCAACCAGGTGTAAACTTTTCTTTCTTTTTCCATTACCCCCCACCCCACCCCACCCCACCCCAGGCTCACCTGAATGTAGGGTGATACTGCAGTCTATGCTCAACACCTCCTCACTGAGCAAGGTTCAAACCTACATTTGCTGTATCAGTGAGCACCACTCCATTACCCCCTGTAATTAAATACTGACTGATACACCCACACACAGACTGAAGAGTTCACAAACTCATTTATGCCTGTAAGGTGGAAGGTTCCCATTTTAATGAAAGAAACACATCAGATCTAATTACTTTATCAATGAAGCACACATTGTAACTTTTTAAATGCCTACATTGGTTTGCAGGTAGTTTTGTTTATGACTTCTTTATTGGGCGTGAACTGAATCCACGTATCAAAAACTTTGATCTGAAGTACTTCTGTGAGCTTCGTCCAGGCCTGATGGGCTGGGTGAGTTTGAAGCGTCTACTGACTAAAATTATAATCCATGTGGGGCACTTGTGAATACTGAATGACATTTGCAGGATGTTTTGGTTCTCTGCTCCTCCCCTAATTTCCTTGTACTTGTACTCATTGTCACTGTCACCATCTATTGTCCTGTGTGTGTGTGAAGATTGGATGGTCATGCCACTGGAATTTCAGCTGCTACTGTGGTTAGGGTCCATGTGCTGCACTGCAAGCTATGGTGCCACTCCCTCCAACTATTTACAGCCCTCAGAATATACACCCCCACCGGTTTCATGTCCAGCTTGTATATATTTCCGTTTTAAATTTTGAGCCCTAAATATTACAAAGCCAAGGAGAATGTCTTTTTCTGAATACAAGGGAAATTGTAACCTTATTGCTTTCATTTTGGTGCAACAATGCAGCTGTCTGCCTGGGAGGGGTAATCATTCAGTGTGCATCTGTAATCCACCCAATATAACGGGCGAGACAAAACACTCACTGCTGTGACTTTGTTTTAATGGGGGGGATGTAACTTTCCTTGGTCAGGTTACAAAAAGCTAGATACTCCTTTTGAACTGTTACAGGTTTTTAAAGGGATTACACAATCTTAGAATCATAGAAATTTACAGCACAGGAGGCCATTCGACCCATCGTGTCTGCCGGCTGAAAAATAGCTATCCTAATCCCATTTTCCAGCTCTTGGACAAAGTCCTGTAGGTTACGGCACTTCAAGTGCATATCCATGTACTTTTAAAATGTACTGAAGGTTTCTGCCTCTACCACCCTTTTAGGCAGTGAGTTCAAGACCCCCACCACCTCTGGGTGAAAAAGGTTCTCCTCAACTCCCCTCTAATCCTTCTACCGCTTACTTTAAATCTATGCCCCCTGGTTATTGATTTAAGGGAAATAGATCCTTCCTGTCTGCTCTATCTAGGCACCTCATGATTTTAAACACCTCCCCTCAGCCTCCCTCCACATCCCAGATTGGTCTGGTGCAGGCTACCTTCTGTGGCTAAGGAGAGCAAACATCCAACTTCCAGTTCTGCAATGATGGGAAGTGTTCAGCCTTGGATTGGTGGCCACTCACTCTCGTGTAGCCTCCTCAAAGGAGTGTCTCCCCCATTGTTGAGGTGGAAGAGGTGTATTTCACAATCCTGTAAAGTTAACTGTCCATAAAAATGAGAAGATTTGTTTGCCTGTTGGAGGTTTGCTTTGTGAGGATGTGCGATGGCTATTCTGTTTAAAAGTATTTTCCAGTGACTTTTTTAAAAATCTTGCAGGTTGTCATTAACTTGGGATTGCTGTTTGCTGAGATGAGCGTGCAGGGCCGTGACATTCCCTCATTGGCGATGATACTGGTGAACAGTTTCCAGCTTCTCTATGTGCTGGATGCCCTGTGGAACGAGGTATTTCCGACTCGCGCTAATCTTATTAACTCTTCAAAATGCTGAGTTTCCTCTGCACCGTTTGAGGGGAGGCAATAGACAACAATTGCCTCAGTTTATCTGGGCTTGGTAGCAGAAATACAGCCAGGGCTACAGTTCCTGATCACCTCAGCTGGAAGTGTGCACATGTGGACAGTGTGCTAGGACAGAATCCAGCTCCGTCGTGAAGCCTTTTCATTGCTGATGTTCACTATCGGGAGTTCATGTATGAATATTGGTAGCAGAGGCTGACTGAGAACCACGGCCCAACTAGAAGTCAATGCACTCCGAAGAGGGGAACAATTTGGTGGAGTAAATAGCTGAAGGTGGAGGTGATCCTCCGATAGCTCAGCTGCTTACGTTATTGAACTATACAAATTGAAGGTTGCAGATTTCATCCCCTGCTTGTTGCGGACAGCTGCTCAGCCATGAGAGAAGGGCTGCAATTGGGAAAATTGTCTGGGTACCCCATCCTGATGGCTCTCTCATGACGTCTGCTGGGAAGTGTGTGTGTGTGTGTGTGGGGATGTTTGGTGAAAACAGGATCTTGCTTGGCGGTGATGTTTTTCTGTGGTCCAATAGTTTGCCTGCACTTGCTGTAACTTCACACAGTATGAATAGCTGTTGAAGCTCGGTTCCAGAGGGTGCCTGGCACCTGTGTAACTATCCCAGCAAGGAGGCAGCAGCTGGAAGGGAGAAAATTGTCATGAAAAGAGAGAGAAGTAATACAGGTGTTGGCCATTTCTTCACCTTGCTTCTCTCCAGATTGCAGGTTTCAATCTTCTCCTGTACAGGTTTATCTGTTCTCATTCCTTTGCTGTTCTTGCTGTTTGAACGCAGGCAGCGATTCTGACCACCATGGATATTGTGCATGATGGGTTCGGATACATGCTGACATTTGGAGATCTGGTCTGGGTACCGTTTGCATACAGTCTCCAGGCTTTCTACCTGGTGAACCACCCGAATGAACTGAGCTGGCCCGTAGCCCTGGCAATCATTGCTCTCAACAGTAAGTGCATTTAGAGAACTTTCACGTCAGTACTTTCTCTTTCGACTGGCTATATGCTGAACGCAGTGCTACATTACCGCAGTGTAATCAGTCATGTTCCAATTGTCAGGCTGTGCATGGCTCATACTGTTTGTGTTGCAGCTGTCGGTTACATCGTATTCCGGGGGGCCAACTCCCAGAAGAATGCCTTCAGAAGGAACCCTCATGACCCCAAACTGGCACGTAAGTACCTTTGTTCACACAAGAGTGAGATTGTGTTTGAAGAAGCCAGGCAGATAACTCCATCAATATAGGATGCAGTAAATGAAAGGATTCATGATTTGTTGACAGAAAAATATTGTACACTCTTCTAATATTACTTTTATAAAATCTTTGTACCTAATAAGCAACATACCAGTCTACTTTGAGTATTTCTGTGTGTGATATCCCATGGGTAGTTCAGTACAAAACTCATGAGCTCCAGCAGTTAGTTACACAACCACTTGAGAAGTAGATACCCCGGCATGTTCACACCATGTAGCTGACCCAGTCAGCGAGCAACAGTTGACTTCCAGGACCTCTGCTCCTCCTGTTCTCCAAACAGCAATTGGGAGATTGAAGAGCAGTAGTGGGAACTATTGGTGTGAAACTGCATCTTGTATTATTCAACAGTATTTTTAATGTGTTGTACACTCTGAAAATTGTATCTTTATGTGCCCTAATTATCAAGTGAAGTGTATGTCCTGTGTACAGTTACCAGTGGGGTCCTTTGTATTGTATAAAGTTACAAATGGCATTTTTCTTTCTGCAGATCTAAAAACCATCCCCACTGCAACAGGGAAGAGTCTGCTTGTTTCTGGATGGTGGGGATTTGTCCGTCACCCTAACTACCTGGGTGACCTCATCATGGCTTTGGCTTGGTCTCTGCCCTGTGGTAAGTGATGGGAAGCAGCGCCTGGGAAGGGGATTGCCCCATCAAGGGGCCTGTTAGAGAACTTTGTTCAATGATGTTGATCAACCAAAGGGGGAGGTTGATCAGTAAAGTGGCCTTTCCCTGTTCCTAAAGTTCCTCAATCCCTGGTTAGGAATGGGACTGAAGGTTCGAGGGTTAGTTAAGCAGAACACAGGAGACTTTGTGAAACATGTTGGTTCCTGAGATGCTGTACCATACCATGGAGAGCAACTCGTGAAAAATGGGTAATGTAAGGGTTGATGGGTAATCTGGAGCTTTGTTCATCTTCCTGTTGGAAAGGAGACCAGAGAAAAACACCAGAGGATCTTTGCCCAGGAGATTAAAGACGACTACACCAAAATCCTGGTTCCGGGAGGACCGTGTGAAATTCAGTGTCTCTATCAACTGATGCACTGTGGACAATTGGTTAAAAATCCCAAGGAACATTGGGAAGTAAAAGAAAGGAATATTTATTGGAATGTGGATTATATATCACCACTCAACTTTGATGGATGCAGGGTGGCAAAGATACAGGTTCCTTAAATAATAACAGCCTTTGTGCTCCAAGAAAGGTTTGCAGTGTGGAGTTAGCTGCTACAATCGGGCTGTTCAGTCAGCCTCTACAACCAGTACAGGTTGGACTTCTCTGGTCCGGCACCCTTGGGACCTGCCCGATAATTTTCCGAACCATGGGAGTGCGCGGGCTCGTGCGTGCATGCTGGCAGCCTGTAGGCAGCTCCCTCAGCACCTGTGCACACACTCACTGACAGCCGCTCCAGCCAATCGTCGAACACTCACTCACTGACTTACGGCCGCTCCAACCAATCGGCAAACACACTCACTGACTGACGGCCGCTCCAACCAATTGCCAAACACACTGACTGACTGACGGCCACTCCAACCAATCGCCGAACACACTGACTGACTGACGGCCACTCCAACCAATCGCCGAACACACTGACTGACTGACGGCCACTCCAACCAATCGCCAAACACACTGACTGACTGACGGCCACTCCAACCAATCGTCAAACACACTGACTGACTGACGGCCACTCCAACCAATCGCCAAACACACTCACTGACTGACGGCCACTCCAACCAATCGTCGAACACTCACTCACTGACTGACGGCCACTCCAACCAATCGCCAAACACACTCACTGACTGACGGCCACTCCAGCCAATCGTCGAACACTCACTGACTGACGGCCACTCCAACCAATCGCCAAACACACTCACTGACTGACGGCCACTCCAACCAATCGCCGAACACACTCACTGACTGACGGCCACTCCAACCAATCGTCGAACACACTGACTGACTGACGGCCACTCCAACCAATCGCCAAACACACTCACTGACTGACGGCCACTCCAACCAATCGTCGAACATACTCACTCACTGACGGCCACTCCAACCAATCGTCGAACACACTGACTGACTGACGGCCACTCCAGCCAATCGTCGAACACACTGACTGATTGACGGCTGCTCCAACCAATTGTCGAACACTCATTCACTGACGGCCGCTCCAACCAATCGCTGAAGACACTCACTGACTGACGGCTGCTCCAACCAATCGCTGAACACACTCACTGACTGACGGCCGCTCCAACCAATCGTCGAACACTCACTCACTCACTGACTGACGGCCGCTCCAACCAATCATCGAACACACTCACTGACTGACGGCCGCTCCAGCCAATCGTCGAACACACTGACTGACTGACGGCCGCTCCAGCCAATCGTCGAACACACTCACTGACTGACGGCCGCTCCAGCCAATCGTCGAACACTCACTCACTGACGGCCGCTCCAGCCAATCGTCGAACACTCACTCACTGACTGACGGCCGCTCCAACCAATCGTCGAACACTCACTCACTGACGGCCGCTCCAGCCAATCGTCGAACACTCACTCACTGACTGACGGCCGCTCCAGCCAATCGTCGAACACTCACTCACTCACTGACTGATAGCCGCTCCAGCCAATCGTCGAACACTCACTCACTGACGGCCGCTCCAGCCAATCGTCGAACACTCACTGACTGACGGCCGCTCCAACCAATTGTCGAACACTCACTGACTGACGGCCGCTCCAGCCAATCGTCGAACACTCACTCACTGACTGACGGCCGCTCCAGCCAATCGTCGAACACTCACTCACTCACTGACTGATAGCCGCTCCAGCCAATCGTCGAACACTCACTCACTGACGGCCGCTCCAGCCAATCGTCGAACACTCACTGACTGACGGCCGCTCCAACCAATTGTCGAACACTCACTGACTGACGGCCGCTCCAACCAATCGTCGAACACACTCACTGACTGACGGCCGCTCCAACCAATCGTCAAACACTCACTCACTGACTGATAGCCGCTCCAGCCAATCGAAACTTAAAAAAAAAAGTGAACTTTCCTCTTCCTCAGGTCCAGCGAATGCTCAACCACGGATGTTTCTGGACCAGAGGGGTCCAACCTGTGCTTCAAAAGGAAAACTCTGCTTGATTCCATTCCTACCTTGTTTCTCTCTCTCTGGATCTCTGTGACCCTACAGTCGATTCCTAGCGAGGATATGATCTTACACCTATGACAGTGTAACTCAACCTGACAAATAGGAATATGGAGAGCTCTCAGTGGCTCCCACACTCCAGTTTTACCTTGCTCAGCACAAGCTGATGTCTAAACTCTCGCACAGACTGTTTAGCAGAAACTGTATTATTTGGGAGGTCCTTGTGCTGACGATAATATATGCCGCTCGATATACTGCATCGCTACAAATTTGAGGAAACCTGTGAAGCAGTCTTGCAGCTGTTGGTTATTCACCGAAAGTCATGGAGGGGTTTAGTTATTCCAACTTTTAAAACTTGAATTCAGTGCAAAAAATAAAACCTTGCTAAGACTGTACACATTCCAACGATTGGGAGCTTTTTGTGTGGAGTATGGCAGATATCTAAATCACTGTGTGTGCACCATTGTGCCAGAGTATATTACTGGTTATGTAGCCAGTGTGATGGGGGCTTTTCAGGGTTGCTTGTATCTGTATCCAAGTAGAGTGCAGTGGTGGGGGGGGGATTTCTGTATCTGAGGCACAGGACATGTTATTATGAAGGAATGGGGGATACATTGTCATGTATTCAACCAGCATTGTAACCCATGTATAAACTGACCTAAGTTGTACACCGTGAGAACACTGACCACTAGGTGGGAGGCACTCCTAACCTGGACCTTCAGGTATAAAAGGGGAAGCTCCACCCACCTTCATCACTTGAGTGCTAAAGAATAAAGGACAGGTCACAGACTGACCTCTCAAGCATGGGCCTCGTGTGCATTTATACTGTGTAGTAAGGACTTATCAATGGCGACAAGAAACTGGGATTTAAACCACGCGAGCATGGCCACTAACAGAACAAACGAGAGGTACTGTGTTAAGGAATGGTTGGGACAGAGATTCAACATTGTTAAAGCAGCACACAGTTCTCCAAGCAGACAAGGGCAGTCAGGCATGCCCCAACATATAGTCGAACCCAGAGCGGGAGTTCGACAGAGACAATGGCAAGCTGAACAGCGATTCATGCCATTGCAAGGGACAATGCGGCCAGTAATGGGGCCATCAACACCTGTTAATGGTGCACTCAAGGACAATAACAGGGGCAGTCAGGGACGATCGACTGGCAAGGGACCTTTTGTTTCAAACCGCAACTCATGCTGGAGGCGTGGAGGCATACACTCAGCCGGAGTTTGCAAAGATGAGCAAAATACCTGCAGAAATTGCAGAAATGGACACTGGGGGAAATCGCTGGAAGCTGAAGTTCAGCGAGTTCATGTGGAGCACGTATACAGTTCATACACCAGGACGCCACCGATACTGATGAAAGTGCTCCTCAATGGCATCCCAGTATCAATGGAGTTCGACACGGGAGCCAGCCAGTCCCTGATGGGTATCAAACAGTTCGAAAAGTTGTGGGCATCCAAGTCCAGGAGGCCAAAATTATCGCCGATTGACGCACAGCTACAGACTTACACAAAGCAGATCATTCCGGTGCTAGGCAGTGCCACTGTAGTCGTGACCCACAAAGATTCGGAGAACAGGTTGCCACTCTGGATTGTCCCAGGGGACGGTCCCGCACTACTGGGGAGGAGTTGGCTTGCTGTCACGAACTGGAAATGGGGCGATGTCAATGCAGTTTCCTCTGTGGAGCGAGTATCCTGCTCACAGGTCCTGGACAAATTTGACTCATTATTTCAACCCGGCATTGGCACATTCATGGGGGCTAAGGTAGTGATTCACATAAACCTGGACGCCAGACCAGTACACCACAAGGCCAGAGCGGTGCCGTACATGATGCGGGAAAAGATAGAAGGCGAATTGGACCGCCTGTTGAGGGAAGGCATCATCTCGCCAGTCGAATTCAGTGACTGGGCGAGCCCGATTGTGCCGGTGCTCAAGGCGGATGGGTCAGTCAGAATATGTAGCGATTACAAGGCCACCATCAATCGGGTATCACTCCAAGACCAGTACCCGCTACCGAGAGCGGAGGACCTCTTTGCGACGCTATCCGGTGGCAAACTTTTTTCAAAATTGGACCTGACCTCAGCTTACATGACCCAGGAGCTGGCGAGTGAGTCGAAGAAGCTGACCACCATCACGACACACAAGGGGTTGTTTCAGTACAACAGATGTCCGTTCGGGATTCGCTCGGCCGCCGCGATCTTCCAACAAAATATGGAAAGCCTCCTCAAGTCGATTCCAGGGACGGTGGTTTTTCAGGATGACATCCTCATTACGGGTCGCGATACTGAAGAACACCTCCACAACCTGGAGGAGGTGCTACGCAGACTGGACCGGGTAGGTCTGCGACTGAAAAAGGCGAAGTGCGTCTTCCTAGCTCCAGAGGTAGAATTCCTGGGGATGAGGGTAGCAGCAGACGGGATCAGCCCTACTGCATCCAAGACGGAAGCGATCCAGAGAGCACCCAGACCCCGTAACACGACGGAGCTGCGTTCGTTCCTGGGGCTCCTGAACTATTTTGGTAACTTTCTTCCCAAATTGAGCACGCTGCTAGAGCCGCTACATGTGCTCCTACGCAAAGGTTGCGAATGGGTCTGGGGGGACAGCCAGGAAAGGGCTTTTAATATAGCACGCAATTTGTTATGTTCCAACAATCTGCTATATGACCCATGTAAGAAACTTGTGTTAACGTGCGATGCGTCGTCCTATGGGGTCGGGTGTGTGTTGCAGCATGTCAATGCCAAGGGTCAGTTACAGCCTGTAGCTTATGCCTCCAGGAGTCTGTCCCAGGCAGAAAGGGGCTACGGGATGGTAGAAAAGGAGGCGCTCGCATGTGTATATGCTGTAAAGAAAATGCACCAGTACCTGTTTGGCAGGAAATTTGAGCTGGAGACAGATCACAAACCCCTAACGTCCCTTTTGGCCGACAACAAGGCCATAAATGCAAATGCATCGGCCTGCATACAGAGGTGGGCACTCACGTTAGCTGCCTATGACTACACAATTCGGCACAGACCGGGCACCGAAAACTGCGCCGATGCACTCAGCAGGCTCCCACTAGCCACCACTGAGGGGGCTACCGAGCATGGTGCTGAGATGGTCATGACTGTTGAAGCTTTCGGAAGTGAAGGCTCACCCGTGACAGCCTGTCAGATTGAAGTCTGGACAAATAGAGACCCGCTATTGTCTCTAGTCAAGAAATGTGTCCTGAATGGGGACTGGGCAGCCACGTACAGGGCATGCCCTGAGAAATTTAAACCATTTCACAGGCGCAAGGATGAACTCTCGATTCAGGCCGATTGCCTACTGTGGGGAAACCGCGTAGTCATGCCCCAGATGGGCAGAGAGGTGTTCATCAGAGAACTCCACAATGGGCACCCGGGCATTGTCACGATGAAGGCAATTGCCAGGTCACACGTTTGGTGGCCAGGGATAGACGCAGATCTGGAACTTTGTGTTCGTAGGTGCAACACGTGTGCCCAGCTGGGCAATGCGCCCAGGGAAGCCCCCCTTAGCCCCTGGCCATGGCCCGCCAAGCCTTGGTCACGCATCCATGTGGACTACGCAGGTCCTTTCATGGGGAAAATATTTTTGGTTGTGACATTTTAAATTCAAGCACATCCTCTGCCACGGTAGAAAGTCTACGGGCAATGTTCGCCACCCACGGTCTACCGGACATCTTGGTCAGCGACAATGGCCCGTGCTTCACAAGCACTGAATTCCAGGACTTCATGGCAGGCAATGGAATTAACCATCTTAGAACGGCACCGTTCAAGCCGGCCTCAAACGGCCAGGCAGAACGAACAGTGCAGATAATCAAACAGGGGATGCTCAGAATCCAAGGGGGTTCCCTACAAACCCGCTTATCATCCCTCCTGTTGGCCTATAGATCCCGACCGCACTCGCTCACAGGGGTTCCACCCGCAGAGCTACTAATGAAAAGGACGCCCAAAACCCGATTATCCCTTATACACCCCACCATGAAAGAAATTGTCGAGAGCAGGCGCCAGTCACAATATCACTACCATGACAGGAATGCGAGGGCGCGATGTATTGATGTAAATGACCCTGTTTTTGTCCTCAACTACGCTGCAGGGCCCAAATGGCTCACAGGCACTGTGATTGCCAAAGAGGGAAATAGGATTCTGGTAGTTAAACTTACCAATGGACAAATCTGCCGCAAACATGTGGATCAAACAAAAAGGAGGTTCAGCAACCCCATAGAAGAAGCAGAGGAAGAACACGATATAGAGTTTACTCCACCACAGGTGACCGAACACCGGAACCAAAGGGAGGAGAGCCCAGTCACTGTGGGCAGTCCGGACAGGCCTGAGGCACCGCAAACAGCAGACACTCAGGCCAGCGCCCAACAACCGGAGCCCCAACTCAGGCGCTCTACAAGAGAGCGTAAACCACCAGAGAGACTCAACCTGTGATCCCAATAAGACTTTGGGGGGGGAGGTGATGTCATGTATTCAACCAGCATTGTAACCCATGTATAAACTGACCTAAGTTGTACACCGTGAGAACACTGACCACTAGGTGGGAGACACTCCTAACCTGGACCTTCAGGTATAAAAGGGGAAGCTCCACCCACCTTCATCACTTGAGTGGTAAGGAATAAAGGACAGGTCACAGACTGACCTCTCAAGCATGGGCCTCGTGTGTATTTATACTGTATAGTAAGGACGTATCATACATGCCTTGCTGGCTGGAAAGGAGGGAGGGAGAAGAGCAGATTTTGAGCAGTGGGGTGTAGGAAGGAGGTTTGGAAGGAAGCAGAAGCTGAACACGGTGAGTGGAATACCTGGGGTGGAGGATTAGCAGGGGATAGGGAACTGTTAGAGACAGACAGTGGGGTTGGGAACGTTTTTCTGAACTGCTATTTCTTGCTCTTTCTACAGGGTTTACTCACATCCTTCCGTATTTCTACGTAATTTACTTCACTTGCCTGCTCATTCATCGTGAGGCCCGGGATGAGCATCAGTGCAGGAAGAAGTACGGCGTGGCTTGGAACCAGTACTGCCAGCAGGTCCGCTATCGAATCTTCCCCTACATCTACTGAGCAAGTCTGTCCCACCCGTTAGATCTCAAAGCCTCTACACCTTATTGTTACATGTGTTTTTAAAAAAACACAAGATGAAGGCTGATTTATTAAACTGGTATTAATCATGGGGCTTGCTGTTTTTAAACAATATTTATATATTTTTCATTCCTACCCTTTCCCTGCCCTTAATTTTATTCATAAAATTAGCCATGTGTTTTTAGCAGAATAAAGGAGGTAAACTTTCTGTGGGCAGAAAGACCAGGCAGATAATTTTAAGACTGCTTTTTTGCCACTTTGAAACGTATGGATAAACATTCCCTGTAGCACGGTTTTGTGCTTTTAAATGTGACGGGTCAGGAGAGCCTGAGGGACGACTCATTTCGTGCTGGTGTTACTGTAACTCCGGCAATGAGTGCGAGATGTAAGCATGGTAAATCGTTTAAAGACTTGGTATATTACTCACTTCACTTATCTCAGGTATTCATGGAAGTGGACAAACTGTATTGTGACACTTGTTTATCGTGACCTGTGCTTTTAAGATGGTCATAAAATCGTACATTAACGTTCCTCGTTGCAGATTACAGCATCTCTTACATTCAAATATCTGCTGTTTTTTTTAAAAAAAAAGGAATATTCCTGATTTTCTCCATCTTTAATTTCTCTCTATATATTAGTCCAAGGTAGGTCCTGCATGGTCTGTTGCACTCCCTCCTCCCACATTTCACACTGTCATGATTATGGGCTAATTGGTAAAACATTTCACATTTGAGACTTGCCCATTTCAAAATTTACGATAATGACCATTAATCCCAGTTATTCGCTATAACTGGGATTTGTTTTGTATACTTAAGTCACTTGCTTCAGCTGGTAATTTTAGTTTGAGGTTTTGTAATTCATTTACCCCATTATTTTTTGGAAGGGTCGGCATAAGGGAATGAAGAGCTATGATCTGACTGGCTGTACTTGAAGATGTGAATGTGAGCCATTTCAGTTATCCCCTTCCCTTCCCACATTTTGTCCTTCTCCTCCTCCACCTGTCCACTCAACTTGCTGAAGCTTTCAATTTGTAACATGATATTCAGATTAGTTCACTCCATAGGGTTTCTTACTGTAGCTATTCTCAAATCCCCTGTATTGCCAAGCTCCATTACACAATTGGTCTGTGTTATTGGATCGCAGGATTCTTTCTCCCTCCTATCTCTCTTCCCCTCAAAACAAGATAGTTAAAGCAGGCCCCCATTGGAGTACAGAATAATTGCCTGGTATTACTTGCAAACTTAAGCTCTGAATGATGTCTTATTTTAAGGAAGCAATATTTCTAGATTGGAGTTCTGATTTTATGTGTGTAGGGTTTACAGCCTGTGTATTATAATATGATTTTGTGTTTTTGCTGAACGTTGCTTGCTGAAATGCAGCTGCACTGTGTGAGACGCCTTTAGAACAGGGATCCAAATACATTTTTGCCACCTCTAGATTTCTTTGAATGTCCCGCTGTTGCATTCTGACTGCCTTCCAGAAGTCTCGAATTTGCATCGTGTTGCTATTTTGCCTGAGTGGCATAATGTGAGGCATGTACACAGCAAGGCTGGGCGATTATCTTCAGCTGCAAAGATGCACTCACTCACTGCAGTGAAGTCTCCCTTTTTTTTATGAAAGCAAATTATGCTCGTGGATTTATAAAATAAAATTGCAGCAATTTTGATTTTTTTTTAAGTAAAATTTTCAGTGTTATTAATGAGCCAGTGGTTTGTTAAGCTCAGCGTTAGCTCTCTGTTGAAAGCCCTCCAACGTTAATTCAGTGCTGAAAGCCCTCAGAAGGGCTAATTCTTCTCCCATCATCAAAAACACTGAGAAAATAGTGCAGAAAAAGTGTTTATCCCCCACACCCCTTCACCGTGAGTGAGTACAGCCACCAGGTTGATCCTGCTAATTCTGTCCTTGCTGTAGGAAATGGTGATGTGCACCCCATGTTCAGCCAATCTGTGGCACAGCAACATCCACCCATACCGAACCCTCACTTCCCACACTCTGGACTCAAGTTTTCTTGCATCTTGTTTTTATCGGGGTTGTACTCCTCGAGTGTGTAAAGGGCTGGAAAATGGTGTCTGATTGAAAACTCCATTTTAATATTTGGTTTGCTCGCTTCAGTGGAGGGGGAGGGGGTTGTAGCTAGTGGTGAACCACTGCTTAATAAACATTTTTCAGAGAGGGGCCCCTGGCTGCAGAGTGGATCTGTATTGAGAGCAGCACTGTTTTATTTTGTTATGCCCTTGTTTCTAGCTCTGAAAAGAATCTTACTGTGAAAATATAAAAGCTGTTTAAAGTGGTTTTCACATTATTTTAGAATCTGGGCATTGCTACCTGAACTGTAGTCCACCAATCGGAAACCTATTGTTCCGCAATGAATTCGAGGTGCTTTGATTTTTGGGATAACCTAGTGGATGAATAAGACGACAGTAATTCAGAAAGTGGCAGGAGTTAGAGGGCGGGGATGCCACAAAGCAGCAAAACCACAGCTTTCCTCGAGTACGGGCAGTTACTTTGTAGAATTGGGTGTTGAGCCAGTCCCTGCCTGCAAAGGGGTTCTACCAGTAATACATGAACTCTGGCCTCACATTCTCTCTCTGCTTGTTGTAACCCGTCCTTGCTTGGAGTACGCTCCCTTCCCATTTGCAGTTTTCCACTGGGACAAGCCTAAAGCTGATGCAGGTTACTTGAATTGAAAAGCGTTTTATGATCGAGGGAACGGGAAAACTAGCAGATACAAAAGCAAAATGCTGCGGATGCTGGAAATCTGAAATAAAACCAGAAAATGCTTGAAATACTCAGCAAGTCAGACAGCATCTGTGGAGAGAGAAACAGCGTTAATGTTTCAGGTCGATGACCTTTCGTCAGAACTAGCTTTTGGTCTGAGGATATTGTGGTCGTGAGCACAGACCACTCCAGTCCGGCTAAGCTCAAAACACTTTTAAAGCTTGGTGTGAATGTGGTGATGTATCTGTGGGGCTTCTAAAGGGCTCTTCCTGCACTAGGCAGTAAATGGTCACAGCAGCAGCCACTCTGTATTGGACCCAGCACTTCATTCAGTGGCCTGTGTATTTCATTAAAAGGTTTTCTTGATTCTGTTCATAACCATTTCAGTATTAATGAATAGTTTGGTGTATAACCTGAGTAAAAGCTGCCATCTAAAATCGTGGGGAAAATCACTGGATCAGCCACCCTTGCCTTTATCTACAGTGAGTGCCCACTACCTCACCAGACTAACAGCAGGCATACTGTATATAGACTTTATGTTCTCAGAATTTATTTTTTGATATAAACTCTGAATTCTTTCTCTGTTACCCTAAAAATCCAACTTTTAATTTTATTGGAGGACATTTTGATGTGTGTTCTTGATTATAAATGTACCTTTATTGATTAAGATATTTTTTTATATGTATAAAAATGATTAAATGTTAAGCACAATTGCAGTGTTTCAGGTGGATTTCAGGCTGTAACTGTACTGCCGGTCCCTACTGTGTGACTGTGGTATCGTCCTTCCAAAAATCTGCACAGTATCTTCTTCCGTAGGTCTACACTAGCCGATTGTATTAAACTGAGTTTGGTGTAGTAAATATTTTTGTTAAGGAGAACCAGCTGTTCCTCTCACTCTGTCCCGGCTCCAGAGTGCAGTCCTCCCAAACCCCTCACAGTTCATCTCCACTTCCACTGCCTTCTGCATGAAGTGCTCCCCCGGTGAATGACTTTGGAGTTTTGAGCGGTGTTTCAGCCTGGTCAGTTGAGGCTACTGATCACTGTAACCTTTCAACCTTTACTTACAATCATTGGGGAATCCAGTGGCTACTGGCTGCCATCTGCCCACACAGGACACAGTAACACACAGCTGATCCAGCATTACTTACAGCCAGACCGATTGTCACTTATATAACAGCACCAAATTGATGGGCTAGGGAGGAGTGGGATTCATTAAGGCCATGGAGATGCTCATTGACTAAATGTGCAGCTGGTAACTGGGTTAAAATTGAAGAATGACCGGTGAGAGGCACAGCTTTACATCCTGATGGGACAGACTGCAGCCTTTGTGGGTTTGGAGAGTAAATGGGAGGTAGTGTTTTGTCCTGTACATTTGTATTAAAGACTTGCGATCCAGGAGGCAAGTTCTGCCTTACTGTACAGCTTCAACACAATTCCCCCATCAGATCGCCACCTAGCAGGGTCCCTTCACCAATGTGCCTGTTAATGACCCATTGAAGTTACACCAAACAGTCCCAGTTTGTGATGACTCCAGCGGAGATCCTGTTAACTTTGGCCCAAAACACACACTATAGGTGAGCTTTCCACAATAAAATTGCAGTGCACAGCAGTTGTGTGTGTTTGAGACTGAGAGAATGACTGTAAATAGCTTTGTTTTGTTGGGTGGGGACGAGGGATTTTTTTCTCTATTGTAACTGCTTGTATAACAATACCTAAGATTTTGTTATAACTAATGAAAACCTGCATTGTACAAATACAGAGTTAAATTACAATTTATATTTTTTGGCTGAAATAAAGGTTCACAGTAAGGATTGTACTGTCTGTTTTTTCCACATGTGCAGCTTCAGAACTGTAATCGCTGGGCTTTGTTGAAATCTCGACCCCTGATAAACGACTCCGACACCTTCAGCTCCGGCAGAAGTTTCTTTAATTTACTTGCTAGCAAGGGAAAGGTCACACTCAGTCAATGGCTAAGTGAACACCTCTGAAATGGTAGTTTCATGATATTTATACAGTAAAACCCCAGTTATGGCCTCAACGTGTGTCTTGGCTCTGTCTTGTAGTCAGTTAATACAGACAGAGTTAATTACTACATCCTTGTCCGGACATGGTTTCCAGATATTTCCTTTTGTCAGGGTTATTAGTTGGCCAGCCAGCCATTACTCCATGAGAGTGTGGTAATGAGCTATTACCTGTCTTGCATTGTGTCAGGATTGTCCAGTTTCCTAGTCAGTTATCTGTTTGCATCAATGGATGAGGTCTCTACAAGAGATAATGGCTGGTGGTTTGAGTACTTCGAAAAGGGTGGGGTGGAGTGCAACTGGTGTTGTATGGACAATAGGAGAGCACCATGGCGGGTACTTGTCTCGGCAGGACTTGCCTCCTAGCTGTCTGGTGGCCATCAGCCATTTCAAACCAGGATTAGCTGTTTATGCAAGCTGACTGCTTTATGCAGAAATTTCTGGAAGGACCAGGACTCCATTTTGTTATATATTGCAAAGGGGACAAAAATACCGTGTGGTGTCAGCTTAGATTAAAAAAATACATTTCCACAGCTTAATGATCCATGTCCCAACCTATACAGATAAGAAAGAATTGTATTCATGCAGTGTCTGTCACAGCCAATGTCGTACTTTTTTTAATGTAGTCACTAATGTTAGCAATGAGCCACCCAATTTATCAAAATAGCAATGAAATAAATGACCACATAATCTAGTTAACAAGAATTAGGAGCAGGAGTAGACCATGGGGCCCCTTGGCTGATCTTCGACCTCAACACAACTTTCCCGCACTCTGGGGGTACCTTCACCCCATGGACTGCAGTGGTTCAAGGTGGTGGCTCACTGCCATCTACTCCAGGGCAATTAGGGATGGGCAATAAATGCTGGCCTTGCCAATGTGGCCCACATCCCATGAGCGAATGAAGTAAAAAAAAAACTCTGGGATTGTCGTAAAAATCCATCTGATTCACTAATGTCCAGGGAAGGAAATCTGCCGTCCTTACCCAGTCTGGCCTATATGTGACTCCAGACCCACAGCAATGTACCTGACTCTTAACTGCCCGCTGAAATGGCCTAGCAAGCCACTCAGTTATATACAACTGCTACCAAAAATAATAAAACTGGACAGCATCAGCCCTGGCTATAGACACAAACCTGGCGCCCCTACAAAATCCTCCCCACCAATATCTGGGGATTTATGCCAAAATTGGGAGAGCTGTCCCACAGACTATCAAGAAACAGCCTGACACTCATATACAGAATTATACCTAATAGCCAATGTCTGCGATTCCTCCATCACCATCCCTGTCTCATGGGGTGGCAGCACAGTGGTATACAGACGGGAGGGAGTGGCCCTGGGAGTCAACATTGACTCCGGACCCCATGAAATCTCATGGCTTCAGGGCAAGCAGGGACAAGGAAACCTCCTGCTGATTACCACCCTCCCTCAGCTGATGAATCAGTACTCCTCCATGTTGAACATCACTTGGAAGCAGCACTGAGGGTAGCAAGAGCACAGAAATGTTCTGGGCATGGGGGACGTCAGTGCCCATCACCAAGAGTGGCTCGGTAGCACCGCTACTGACCGAGTCCTGAAGGCCATAGCTGCCAGACTAGGCCTGCGGCAGGTGGTGAGAGAACCAACAGGAGGGAAAAAGCTACTTGACCTCGTCCTCACCAACCTACCTGTCGCAGATGCATCTGTCCATGACCGCCACACAGTCCTTGTGGAGATGAAGTACTGTCTTCACACAGGACACCATCCATCGTGCTGTGTGGCACTACCACTGTGCTAAATGGGATAGATTCAGAACAGATCTAGCAGTTCAAAATTAAGCATCCATGAGGCGCAGTGGGCCATCAGCAGCAGAATTATATTCCACCATAATCTCTAGAACCTTGGGAAGAAACTAAAGAGTAGAGTCAACTTGATCCAGGAAAGGTCTGGATCCACATGGGGAGCAGATGCTCAAACCCTCCAGATGGCAGCACTCGCCCTGGTGTACTCTACAGCGGAGTACTGCTCTCTGGCATAGCTCTCCAGTCTGCATGCCAAATCCGTTCATGTCCAGCTGAATTCTACTATGAGAATTATCACTGGTACGCTTTTATGGACACCAACACCGTGGCAGCCTTTGCTTGCAAACCTCACCAACACACCGATGCTGCCAATATGCAGTCTCCAGAGAATACAACCGCTACACCAGCAAAGACAGGCCGATCCAAACAATCTATCACCAATCCGTCTCAAATCTAGAAGGCCAATTTGGATCATCGCCAAAGCCCTTCAGCAATCTCCCCTCAACCTTGATGATCACTGGTGACATGCCTGGCAAAACTGCGACATTCGGAATGGATTCCTTATGGAGGATCCCACAGTACAAACAAACATTCCTCGCAAACAGTGGACAACCATCAACTGCCTCAGAACCCATCATGGTAGATACTGCCACCCTCTCCGACGATGAAAGATTAAAGCATTCCCATCGTGTGACTGGAGCTCCTAATCAGACCCTGGCGCACAGCATTGAGCACTGCCCTCAGGACATTTACAGGCAACCTGTAAGATATCCACGCTGTTACACCGGAAGCTTGGGCCTGGATGACTTAGATATTGTCATTTGATTTGCTTTGTTACCACCATACGAAAGAAGCAGCAGCACTGTGGGAGTACCTTCACACACACTGCAGAGGTTCAAGGTGACTCACCACCACCTTCATGAGGGCAATTAGGCCGTGCCAATAACACCCACATCCCAGGAACGAATAAAAATAAGTATTTTTACATCCATCTGAGGGGGGGGGGGGGGGGGGGGCAGACAGCATCTCAATTTAGCATCGTCTCATCCACCAAAGCAGTGCTTCCTCAGTACTGCACTGATGTGTGAATTCTCTGGAGTGCGGATTTACTTGGAGAGGAGAAAAAAAGTTTTTGTTCTTGCCTTAGTTTTGTATTACCCATAAAGAACACACCACTACGAGGATCTGGCATAAACCAGACAACGCAACTCCCATTCCTCTCCAAAGTAGGGTGCCTCCCACATCCCTGCCCACCTTTCCCACAGCTCCATGTGTGAATCTCCAATTGTGCTCCCAGCCCTGTCACAACACAAACATCCCTCCCCATCCGTCTCAACCTCTCTCCAACCAACCCTGCCATCCTCCACCATGTCCTTGTCAACCAGTGGGACGGCCCTCACCGTTCCACATGTAACTGTCCAATCCTAGCCAGGGCATCTCCAGTAATAGCAGAGAAATTAAACAAATACTTTGTGTCTGCCTCCGTGGAAAAAAAATACAAAAATCCTCTCGGAAATAGTGGAGCGACAAGGGTCGAGCGAGAATGAGGAACTGAAAGAAATTATTAGTAAAAAAATAATACGGGAGAAATTAATGGGACTGAAAGCCAATAAATCCCCTGGACCTGACGGCTTTGAAATAGGTGGCTATAGAGGTAGTGGATGCATTGGTTGTCATCTTTTAAAATTCTAGAACAATTTCCGCAGATTGGAAGATAGCAAATGTATTTAAGAACGGAGGGAGAGAGAAAACGGGGAATTACAGACCAGTTAGCCTGACATCAGTAGTAAGGAAAATGCTAGAATCTATTATTAAGGACGTGGTAACAGGGCATTTAGAAAACAATATGATTGGGCAGTCAACACAGATTATGAAAGGGAAATCACATTTGACAAATCTGTTATAGTTTTTTGAGGTTGTAACTAGCAGAATAGATAAGGGGGACCAGTGGATGTGGTGTATTTGGATTTTCAGAAGGCATTCAATGTGCTACACAAGAGATTATTAAACAAAATTAGGGTTCATGGGATTGGGGTAATAGGCATGGATTGAGGATTGATTAATAGACAGAAAACAGAGAGTAGGAATAAACGGGTCATTTTGGGGTTGGCAGGCTGTAACTAGTTGGGTACCGCAAGGATCAGTACTGGGGCCCCAGCTATTCACAATCTATATCAATGATTTGGATGAGGGGCCTAAGTGTAATATATCCAAGTTTGCTGATAATACAAAGCTCGGTGGGAATGTAAGTTGTGAGGAGGATGCAAAGAGGCTTCAAAGGGATATAGACAGTCTAAGTGAATGGGCAAGAACATGGCAAATGGAATGTAATGTGGGGAAATGTGAAGTTATCCACTTTGGTCGGAAACATAGAAAAGCAGAGTATTTTTAAATGGAGAGATTGGGAAATGTTGGTGTTCAGAGGGACCTGGGTGTCCTTGTACACGAATCACTGAAAGTTAACGCACCAGGTACAGCAAGCAATTAATAAAGCAAATAGTATGTTGGCCTTTTACAGGAGGATGTGAGTATAAAAGTAAATAAGTCTTACTGCAATTATATCATCATAGGCAGTCCCTAGAAGCGAGGATGACTTGCTTCCACGCCAAAAAAGGATGAATTCACAGGTGTTTCAATGAAGGACCTAATATTCTAGATCTCCAACTACATCATGAAGGGTGGAAGATGCCTGTGCGTGGATTTTATTAACGTGGGGTGGCCGTTGCACACCAGTCACCACATGGGCTTGACAGAGCTAGGTCTTGGTCCAGTGGCAAGGTTTATCTAAAACGACTGGAATCTTATAAAGGGTCCTGGTGAGACCGCACCTGGAGTATTGTGTACAGATTTGGTCTCCTTACTTAAAGCAGGATATACTTGCCACAGAGGGAGTGCAACGAAGGTTTACCAGACTGATTCCTGGGATGGGGGGGGACTGTCCTATGAGGAGAGATTGAGTAGACTAGGCCTGTATTCTATAGAGTATAGAAGAATGAGAGGTGATCTCATTGAAACATACAAAATTCTCACAGGGCTTGACAGGGTAGATGCAGGGAGGATGTTTCCTCTGGCTGTGGAGGCTAGAACCAGGGGTCACAGTCTCAGAATAAGGGGCCGGCCATTTAGGACTGAGATGAGAAGGTACTTCTTCACTCAGAGGGTGGTGAATCTTTGGAGGCTCAGTCCTTGAGTATATTCACGACAAAAATCTATCAATTTCTAGGGATATGGGGATAGTGGAGCTGAGGTAGAAAATCAACCATGATCTTATTGAATGGTGGAATAGGTTCGAGGGGCCGAATAGCCTACTACTGCTCCTGTTTATGTTCTTTTCCTGCTGTCGTACTATCACTGGAGATCTATCCAATGCCCTTTAGCAAAATCATTTGTAGACATGGGATCAGCTTCCATATATTTGCTGATGACCCCCAGCTCACCATCCCACCACCTCGCTCGACCCCTCCACTGCCTCATGTTAGACAGCTTTGTCCAATCTCGTCAATCAGGTTTCTGCCGCTGCTGTTACCCAGCTCAGTGAGACTGCCCTCCCTGGATTCCACTCTTACCCAGCCAATAGTAACCAGAGCATCTCCAGAGATGGCTTCTCTTAACGTTGACACACCACTAACTCCCCAAGGATCTGTCTTTGCCCCTCCCCATGCTGCCCCCTTGGCAACATCATCCACAAGATCAGCTGCCACTTGTATGCTGACAACACGGAGCTATACCTCTCCACCACCTCGCTTGCCCTCATAATTTACAGGGTGGCGGCCAGTGACTGAACAATCAAGGCAACAGTTGAAAAGTTGGCTGCAAAAGCTTTTATTAGTACAAAGAAAATCAGCGCATGGCCCCAAAATCTTCAATTTGACGGACGCAGTTTGTAGACAGACCGACACATCAGCTGTTGCCATCACCTGCTCTTCTCAGGCGATTGAGAGAAGTTTGACAAAAATCCCATGACACACCACCAGGTGAGTGGAATGGGATAAAGGAACAAAGGACTGTGCCCCCCTGAATATTTCCCAGAGTTGGCGATCTCACCGTTCAATGGCGGCAGTATCATCGCACGTGGGTACTTTGGGACGACCAAAGTACGTGACAGCCAGTCACTAAATAGACCCACCCGCGATGGAGCCCACAATGAGAGCAGCTTTTGACAGCAGTTTATTCAGTCTGCTTCTTTCAGTGCATGCCCTCCGAATAGGACGGCAGAGATGAAACACAACTCATTTTTAATATGTCTCCAGTTTGTCTTCACAGCTGAAGGAGCCTACTGACCCCTGACACCAATGACCATTTACCGTGTGTGACTCCGGACAGCGATTGTCAGTGGGTAGACATGGGAGGGCATCAGCACCAAGGCCCACCCTGTCCTCACCCAATGCCCATACAAGTGTTCTTTCCAGCAGGAGTTGCTGGTTAGAGTTGGGACTGGGAACTTTGTCCAATAGCTCAGTGCTGAGGTCACTCACACCCTCGATAAGAATGGGATTTCAGTCCAGCCGATTGCCATGGGCAGTGCTTGATTAACAGACACAAAGCCCAGCCCTGAATTCATTCACTGCTCATAGCTCTGCCCACCCCCCCAACTGACCCAATCACAGAAACCCCACAGCCCGGGACCTGCGGCAAACCCATTAAAAAACCCGGAACTGTGCTCTGCACAAACTTACAGCCATGGGAGAAGGTGGGCTCAGGGTCTTCGATACCCCAGCCTCACCTCAATGGGGTTAAGGGCAGAAGTGGAACAACCTGTAATAGCCAGACACTGACAGATGACACCATGGACAGGAGAGGAGAGGAGAGAGCCCAATACAATGTAGGACGGGAGGGTGTTTAGTGACTTTCAACCCCCACAACAGGCCCAATCCACACCCCTGCCCCAACAGCAGTGAATGTTTCAAACACTTTCCTCACACACGGCAAATTACAGGCTCATTTTGACATTTTACTTCTTGCGTAATCTGTTGCCAATTTTATAACTTCCACCAGGTTGGAGCTGCTTCCCGTCCCCTTGGCAACAACGTCGGAGCCACCAGCATTCCCACCCATCCGTGCACACACAGCGCCGGCCCAGTCTGCTGCAGAGAGGCTGCTCACCAAATCCTAGGGAGAGAGGGAGAGAGTGTGTGGTGAGAGAGTGCGGTGAGGGAGGGGGGAAGGGGAGGGCGGGGCGGGAGCGAGTGGCCGAGGGGTGAGAGAGGGTCTTGACAATATTCAATTAGTAAAAATTTCTGCTCATCCAGAACAGGACGTGGGACAAGCAGTCTGACAATTTAGAGACCGAGGAGGGGTGGAGAGAAGTGGGAGTGAGGTAGAGCTGGGAGTTGTCAGCGCACGTGGAAACTGACGCTGTGTTTTCGGATGATGTCGCCAAGGGACAGCATATAGATGAGAAATAGGAGGGGGACAGAGATAGATCCTTGGGGACATCAGAGATAACGATGCGAGAGCAGGAAGAGAAGCTGTTGCAAGTGAATCTCTGGCTACGATTAGATAGATAAGAATGGAACCAGGCGAGTGCAGTCCCACCCAGCTGGACGACAGTAGAGAGGCGTTGGAGGAGGATAGAGTGATGAACTGTGACTAAGGCTGCAGACAGGTTGAGGAGGGATAGTTTACCTTTGTCACAATCACAAAGGATGTCATTTGTGACTTTGATGAGAGCCGTTTCTGTACCATGGCAGGGCAGGAACCTGATTGGAGGATATCAGGGTGGGGGAGGGGTGAACGGGCTGATATCACACGGTGGGGGAGGGGAGGGGTGAAGGGACCGATACCACACAGTGGGGGAGGGGTGCACGGGTTGATATCGCACGGTGAGGGAGGGGTGAACGGGCTGATATCACACAGTGGGGGAGGGGTGAACGGGCTGATATCACACGGTGGGGGAGGGGTGAACGGGCTGATACCACACGGTGGGGGAGGGGAGAACGGGCTGATACCACACGGTGGGGGAGGGGAGAACGGGTTGATACCACACGGTGGGGGAGGGGAGAACGGGTTGATACCACACGGTGGGGGAGGGGAGAACGGGTTGATACCACACGGTGGGGGAGGGGAGAACGGGTTGATACCACACGGTGGGGGAGGGGAGAACGGGTTGATACCACACGGTGGGCGAGGGGAGAACGGGTTGATACCACACTGTGGGGGAGGGGAGAACGGGTTGATACCACACGGTGGGGGAGGGGAGAGGAGAACGGGTTGATACCACACGGTGGGGGAGGGGATAACGGGTTGATATCACACTCACCTTCGCGACCTGACACGCACACAGCACCTTCCCAGAATCCTGCTGGCTCAGGAGCATCACCGACGACTCAGGCATTTTGTCACAAATTTGATTCACCATTTTCATCAAAATCTGTCGGCAGGAGAGAGCGAGGAAGTGAATTAGGGAGGGAGAGACGGGGGGGGGGGGGGGGGGGGAGGGGAGAGACGGGGGGGGGGAGGGGAGAGACGGGGGGGGGGGGGGGAGAGAAGGGAGAGACGGGGGGGAGGGGGGAGAGACGAGGGGGAGGGGGGGGAAAAGGGAGAGATGGGGGGGAGAGAAGGGAGAGACGGGGGGGGAGGGGGGAGAGACGGGGGGAGGGGGGGAAAGGGAGAGATGGGGGGGGAGAGAAGGGAGAGATGGGGGGGGGGGAGAGAAGGGAGAGACAGGGGGGGAGAGACGGGGGGGAGAAAGGGAGAGATGGGGGGGGGGGGAGAGAAGGGAGAGACGGGGGGGAGAAAGGGAGAGATGGGGGGAGAGAAGGGAGAGACGGGGGGAGGGGGGAGAGACGGGGGGGAGAAAGGGAGAGATGGGGGGGGGGGGAGAGACGGGGGGGGAGGGGGGAGAGACGGGGGGGGAGAAAGGGAGTGACGGGGGGGAGGGGAGAGAAGGGAAGACGGGGGGGAGAGGGAGAGACGGGGGGGAGAAAGGGAGAGATGGGGGGGGGGAGGGAGAGACGGGGGGGAGGGGGGAGAGACGGGGGGGAGGGGGGAAAGGGAGAGACGGGGGGGGGGGGAGAAGGGAGGGACGGGGGGGGGGAGGGGAGAGAAGGGAGGGACGGGGGGGGAGGGAGAGACGGGGGGAGGGGGGAGAGACGGGGAGGGGGGGAAAGGGAGAGACGGGGGGGGGAGAAGGGAGGGACGGGGGGGGGGGGGAGGGGAGAGAAGGGAGGGACGGGGGGGGGAGGGAGAGAAGGGAGGGACGGGGGGGGGAGGGGAGAGAAGGGAGGGACGGGGGGGGGGGGGAGGGGGAGAGACGGGGGGGGAGGGGGAGAAGGGAGAGAAGGGGGGGGGGAGGGAGAGATGGGGGGGGGGAGGGGAGAGACGGGGGGGAGGGAGAGATGGGGGGGGGGGGAGAGAAGGGAGAGATGGGGGGGGGGAGGGGAGAGAAGGGAGAGATGGGGGGGGGAGGGGAGAGAAGGGAGAGATGGGGGGGGGGAGGGGAGAGAAGGGAGAGATGGGGGGGGGAGGGGAGAGAAGGGAGAGATGGGGGGGGGAGGGGAGAGAAGGGAGGGACGGGGGGTGGGGGGAGAAGGGGAGAGATGGGGGGGGGGGGAGAGAAGGGAGGGGGGAGAGACGGGGGGGAGAAAGGGAGAGATGGGGGGGGGGGAGAGACGGGGGGGGGGAGGGGGGAGAGACGGGGGGGAGGGGGGGGGAAAGGGAGAGATGGGGGGGAGAGAAGGGAGAGATGGGGGGGGGAGGGGAGAGACGGGGGGGAGGGGAGAGACGGGGGGGGGAGAGAAGGGAGAGACGGGGGGGAGGGGGGGGAAAGGGAGAGATGGGGGGGGAGAGAAGGGAGAGATGGGGGGGAGGGGAGAGACGGGGGGGGGGGGGGGGGGGGAAAGGGAGAGATGGGGGGGGGGGAAGAGATGGGGGGGGAGAGGGGGAGGAGCGGGGGGGAGGGGGGGGGAAAGGGAGAGATGGGGGGGGGAGGGGAGAGAAGGGAGAGATGGGGGGGGAGGGGAGAGAAGGGAGAGACGGGGGGGAGGGGAGAAGGGAGAGACGGGGGGGGGGAAGGGAGAGACGGGGGGGGGGGGAAGGGAGAGACGGGGGGGGGAAGGAGAGACGGGGGGGGAGGGGGGAGAGACGGGGGGGGAGAGGGAGAGATGGGGGGGGGGAAGAGACGGGGGGGGAGGGGAGGAAAGGGAGAGATGGGGGGGGAGAAGGGAGGGACGGGGGGGAGGGGAGAGAAGGGAGGGACGGGGGGGGGGAGGGGAGAGAAGGGAGGGACGGGGGGGGGAGGGGAGAGAAGGGAGGGACCAGGGGGAGAGAAGGGAGGGACGGGGGGGGGAGGGGAGAGAAGGGAGGGACGGGGGGGGAGGGGAGAGAAGGGAGGGACCAGGGGGAGGGGAGAGAAGGGAGGGACAGGGGAGGGGGAGAGACGGGGGAGGGGAGGGAGAGACGGGGGGGGGGGGGGAGGGAGAGATGGGGGGGGAGAGAAGGGAGAGACGGGGGGGGGGAGGGGAGAGAAGGGAGAGATGGGGGGGGGGAGAGAAGGGAGAGATGGGGGGGGGAGGGGAGAGAAGGGAGAGATGGGGGGGGGAGGGGAGAGAAGGGAGAGATGGGGGGGGGAGGGGAGAGAAGGGAGAGATGGGGGGGGGAGGGGAGAGAAGGGAGGGACAGGGGGGGGGAGGGGAGAGAAGGGAGGGACCAGGGGGAGGGGAGAGACGGGGGGGGGGGGGAGGGAGAGATGGGGGGGGGGAAGAGAAGGGAGAGACGGGGGGGGGAAGGGAGAGATGGGGGGGGGAGGGGAGAGCGGGGGGGAGGGGGGGGGAAGGGAGAGACGGGGGGGGGGGGAGAAGGGAGAGAGGGGGGGGGGAGGGGAGAGAAGGGAGAGATGGGGGGGAGGGGAGAGAAGGGAGGACGGGGGGGGGGGGAGAGAAGGGAGAGATGGGGGGGGGGGGAAAGGGAGAGATGGGGGGGGGGGGAAAGGGAGAGATGGGGGGGGGGGGGGGAGAAGGGAGAGATGGGGGGGGAGGGGAGAGAAGGGAGAGATGGGGGGGAGGGGAGAGAAGGGAGAGACGGGGGGGAGAAGGGAGAGACGGGGGGGGGAGAGAGAGACGGGGGGGGGGGGGAGAAGGGAGAGACGGAGGGGGGAGAAGGGAGAGACGGGGGGGGGGGAGGTGGAGTAGGAGAGACGGGGGGGGGGAGAGAGAAGGGAGGGACGGGGGGGAGAGAAGGAGAGAAGGGAGGGACAGGGGGAGGGGGAGAGAAGGGAGGGACCAGGGGGAGGGGAGAGACGGGGGGAGGGGAGGGAGAGACGGGGGGGGGGGGAGGGGAGAGATGGGGGGGGGAGAGAAGGGAGAGACGGGGGGGGGAGGGGAGAGACGGGGGGGAGGAGGGGGGAGAGACGGGGGGGAGGGGGGGGAAAGGGAGAGATGGGGGGGAGGGGAGAGACGGGGGGGGGGAGAGAAGGGAGAGACGGGGGGGGGAAGGGAGAGATGGGGGGGAGAGAAGGGAGAGATGGGGGGGGAGGGGAGAGACGGGGGGGGAGGGGAGAGACGGGGGGGGGGGAAGAGAAGGGGAGACGGGGGGGAGGGGGGGGAAAGGGAGAGATGGGGGGGGAGAGAAGGGAGAGATGGGGGGGAGGGGAG